>NW_006922007.1:2267276-2268263 GCF_000298275.1 Orycteropus afer afer
TATACTTTGCCAGATGGAGTACACAGGAATCAGATTGACTACATCTGTGGAAAGAGGCAAGGAGAAGCTCAGTATCTTCAGCCAAACCAAGGCCAGGAGCTGACTGTGGAACAGACCATCAGCTGTTCATATGCAAGTTCAAGTTGAAGCTGAAGACAACTAAAACAAGTCCACAAGAGCCAAAATATGACCTTGATAATATCCCTCCTGAATTTAGAGACCATCTAAAGAACAGATTTGATACATTGAACACCAGTGACCAAAAACCAAGGCAACTGTGGGATGACATCAAGTACATCGTCCATGAAGAAAGCAAAAGGTCATTAAAAAGAGAGGAAAGGAAGAAAAGACCAAAATTGATGTCAGAAGAGACTCTGAAACTTGCCCTTAAATGGGAAGTAGCTAAACCAAATGGAAGAAATGACAAGATAAAAGAGCTGAACAGAAGATTTCAAAGCAGCTCGAGAAGACAATTATTATAATGAAATGTGCAAAGACCTGGAGTTAGAAAACAAAATGCTCTGCATTTCTCAAGCTGAAAGAACTGAGGAAGAAATTTAAGCTTTGAGTTGCAATACTGAAAGATTCTGTGGGCAAAATATTCAATGATACAGGAAACATTAAAAGAAGATGGAAGGAATACACAGAGTCACTGTATCAAAAAGAACTGGTTGATGTTTGTCCATTTCAGGAGATGGCATGTGATCAAGAACCAATGGTATTGACAGAAGAAGTCAAAGCTACACCGAAGAAATTGGTGAAGAACAAGGTTCTGGGAATTGACAGAATACCCATTGAGATGTTTCAACAAATGGATGCTGCACTGGAGGCACTCACTTGTCTATGCCAAGAAATTTGGAGGACAGTTAACTGGCCAACTGACTGGAGAGATCCATATTTGTCCCCACTCTTTAAGAGAAATGTGACCCCACAGAATGTGGAAATTATCAAACAATATCATTAATATCACATGCAACTAAAATCTTG
>NW_006922007.1:2268680-2270079 GCF_000298275.1 Orycteropus afer afer
GAGAAGAATGGGAATTCCAGAACACTTAATTGTGCTCATGAGGAACCTGTACATAGACCAGGAGGTTGTCACTCAAACAGAACAAGGGGATACTGCATGGTTTAAAATCGGGAAGGGAGTGTGTCAGGGTGGTATCCTTTGCCACACTTATTCAATCTGTATGCTGAGGAAATAATCCAGGAAGCTGGACTATAAGAAGAAGAACGTGGCATCAGGATGAGAGGAAGACTCAAGAACCTGCGACATGCAGATGACAACTTTGCTTGCTGAAAGTTAGGATGACTTGAAGCACTTACTGATGAAGATTAGAGACTACAGTCTGCAGTATGGATTGCATGTCAACATAAAACGAAAGTCTTCACAAGTACACCGATAAGCAAGATCATGATAAATGGAGAAAAGATTGAAGTTGTCAAAGATTTCATATTAATCGGTTCCACAATCAACACCAATGGAAGCAGCAGTCAAGACATCAGACAGTGTATCACACTGAGCAAATCTGCTGCAAAAGACCTCTTTCAAGTGTTGAAGAGCAAAGATGTTTCTTTGAAGACTAAGGTGCGTCTAACCCAAGTCCTGGTATTTTCAGTCACCTCTTATGCATGTGAGAGCTGCATGATAAATAAGGAAGACCAAAGAAGAGTTGATACTTTTGAGTTGTGGTGTTGGTGAAAAACACTGAAAGGACCATGGACAGCCAGAAGAACTAACAAATCTGTTCTGGAAGAAGTGCAGCTGGAATGCTCCTAGGAAGCGAGAATGGGAAGACTTCATGTGACCTATTTTGGCATGTTGTCTGACGGGACCATATCATGCTTGGTAAAATGGAGAGTCAATGAAAAAGGGGAAGGCCCTCAACAAGATTGATTGACACAGTGGCTGCAATGATGGGCTCAGGTATAGCAAGGATCGTGGGGCTGGCACAGGACCATGCAGTGTTTTCTCCTCCTGTACATAGGGTCGCTATGAGTTGGAGATGACTCGACGGCACCTAACAACAACATGAAACTTCGAGGTGCAGGAAGCCTCTTCTTGCCTTTGAACTGACATGTGACTTTGGATCAGTCTTTTGCATCATTATTCTAGGCTACTGTGCATGTATCCACTTCCATTGGACCACTGGTGCACTAGCTCAACATCAGTTGCAAAGCAGGGCCTTCAAAAGGCTGGGTGAGCTAGAGAATAAAGGAATCCATTGTCCATATCATTTTCCCAAGGCACAACTCCTGTGCTGTTTTGGTGGGCAGAAACTGTACCCAGAAGAAAAGAGGAAATGGCATTTGCTGACTGCCTTCTGTAGGCCATTCATCCTGCTAAGTGGGTGTCTGGGTTCTCTAGTGTTGCTCTAACAGAAATACCACAAGTGGATGGCTTCAGCAAACAGGAGTTTATTCTCTTA
>NW_006922007.1:2270911-2271557 GCF_000298275.1 Orycteropus afer afer
CCATGCACTCCTGCCCCCTGTGCTGTCTCCCGGTGCATACACAGCCCTTCTATTCTCCCATGATTGATCTCTCCAAGGAGTGTACCTACCTAATGTAAATATTCAGCCCATATACCTGTCTTTTGTTTGGCTGGAAGCCACAGGAGTGGGTTAAATTCCAGACCAGGTCTCTCTTGATGTGACCTCTTTTTTCCTTGCCAGCCATACTTCTCTCTGCCAGTTACTCCTTCACACTTGCCTCTTCAGCCAGACCAGTCTTTTGGCTGCCCCATCCACTTTCCCCAGGCATATCCTACATGATCCTTATTGCTTTTCTTTCTCCTAAGCCTTTGAGCTCCTACAGAGAATGAGGTTCCGGTATGTGCTATGTCTAAGGTATGACTTAACAGTGGACCAAAGCACTATCTATTGAAATCTCTCTCAGCTGCACCCTACTTGTTTAGCTTGCTCTCTCACTATTGCTCTGGCTATTGGGAGCCCCTCTCTGGGCTCCATGTTCTGTGGCTCGTACCACACAATACATATATCACTCTGTCTTCATTCATTCAACAAACACTGAGCTCCTACCATGTAGTCGACCTTGGGCAGAGTGCTGGGGATACCTTGAATTATGCACACAAAATCCTTGTCCTATGACTATGAAGTG
>NW_006922007.1:2272367-2273734 GCF_000298275.1 Orycteropus afer afer
CTCAGATTTAGATGTCAGTATCGCTATGGGAAGCCAGTTAGGAAGCTGTTATAATAGTCCAGGTGATTGAAGATGGTGCTTCCGCCTGGGATGATGACTCAGATGTGAGCAGATCCAGGAGGCATTTTGGAGTAGGAAACAGTTGGTCTTGTTGTGGGACTGGATTTGGGGATGACAGATGTGGAATGGAAGAAATAAAGAATCTCCCCAGTTTCTGGCTGGAGAATTAGGAAGATGAAGTTGAGAAATGGAGAAAACTTGAAATCAGAATTTTTTGTGGGGGGTGGAGTGGGGGGAATTGATTTTGGACATGATGACTATTTCCAATAGGTCTGTGAGAAATCCAGCTGGTGAAGTCAGGTACACAAACCCAAACCAAAGTCACTGTCATCAAGTTGATTCCGACTCAGGGACCCCCAGTGAGTCTCCAAGGCTGTGAACTTTACGGAAGCAGACTGCCTCATCTTTCTTCCATGAAGCAGCTGGAGGGTTTGAACCACTGACTTTTTGGTTAGTAGCCAAATGGTTTAACAACTACCCCACCAGAGCTCCTTTCAGGTAGACAAAACCAAACCAAACTCACTGCCATCAAGTTGAATCCAATGTACAGCGACCCCTATTGGGTTTCTGAGGCTGTAAACCTACCTTGTATGGAGCAGTTGGTGGGTTTGAACCGCCGGCCTTCTGGTTAGCAACCAAAATGCCTTATCCACTATGCCACCAGAGCTCCAGGTAGACAAGGTAGGGGATAAATGTGTCTGGAGACAGAACAGGATCTGAGCTGGAGGGAAATGGGGAGCTGTCTGCACACTGCTTACCTTGTGTGTCTTGCTGGTGAGTGCCCTTTCCCACTGCTGGGCTCCTCTCGGCCTACAGCACAGCTCACGATAATAATCCACTGAATTAATGGATAATTGATTGATCTGAGCCGGAAATTTTCAAAAGGAGTGGCTGAGAGGAATCTTTCATTTTTCCACCCAAACTGACCAACAAGACATACAAGAAATTACAGGTGATGAGATTTTGGGTGTGGGTCTAATTTCACTTGTCAACTGGCAGTGTGACCATGAGCAGGTCCTGCCCTCTCACAGCCTCTGTGAAAACCAGGCAGCGGCATCCAGGGGTCTCGGGGGCCTTTCCATTTCTGAGATTCTGTGTTTTTTTTCCCACTGTTCTGGGATGATCCCCATGCTCTTCCTGGCCTTTTTTTCCTGCACCCTCCTTTTTCCTTCCGCCCTTCACGCTTGTCCCTTATGCATCCGCTCTCTACCCCCCTTCACTTTCCTGACCCTCCCCACCCGGTCCACCAAGATGGTCACCATAGCAACCATCTCCTGGAAGTGACATCACTCTTCTCCTAGGCAACT
>NW_006922007.1:2276354-2278009 GCF_000298275.1 Orycteropus afer afer
CCTAAGGCATTTGACTGCTAACCGGAGGGTTGGCAGTTCAAGCCCACCAGCCACTCAGCAGAAGGAAGACAAGGCAATTTACTTCCGCCTCGGAAACCCTATAGGGGTCGCTAGGAGTCGGAATCAGTGGAAGAGAATGGAGTGGAAGGGAGGGAGCGTTCTGGGACCACTTTCTCCGGCCTTTGCTGCCACCTAGGGGGCGCGTCAGAGGTAGTCCGGAAGGAGGGTGAGCGCTTGCAGGTGAGCTGCCGAGCTGTGGGTACGAGCGGGGCGGCAGGAGGGAGGAAGGGGCCCAGCAACCGAAACAATGCAAATTCCCCTCTCGTGCCACCTGTTCACTCAGGTTCCCAAGGCCTCTGAAGAATCCTCAAGGATTTCTGGCGCTGCGGAGAGGGGGAGGTTCCGCCCCTCCCGTGGGCTGTCGCATCCCGGGCCCCCGACAGCAGCGTCCTTCTTCAGGCCGGGCGGCTGCGAAGTCTGAGGAGAAGCCGGGAACTTCTCTCTTCCCATCCGATCTTCAGTGCAACTCAGGATCCGATCTGGGGAGGTGGAAATTGAGGCCTGGGCGAAGCAGAGGAGGTGGCGAAAAGGGGCAAATCCTGGCAAAGAGAGCACCGCGACGTTTCGCGGAGCCCATGCCCGCGCCTTCCGAAACCCCCTCTCAGCTCCGCCCCTCAACAGTAGCCCCGCCCACAAAGACCCGTCTCGCCCCGCCTCTCAGCCCCTAGTCCTCTCTCCTAGTCCCGCCTCCCTCAGGCCAGCTCCTTCCGTGCTCGGCCACGAGGATGCGCCGCAGAGCCTCGCAGGGGCGCAGACTCGGTGCCTGATGGAAGCGGCGACCGCCAATCTCAGCTCGGAGCCCTTTGACCGTGCGGTGGTGAGAGGGGCCGCGCGCAGAGTTGGTGCGAAGGGGCCAGAGGCGGACACCAACGGTAAGACTAGCAGCAGCCCAGCAACACCCGTAACAACTAATTGTCAATCAATTCCGTCAGTCAGGCAGTCCAATCAATCAGCCCTAGCCAATCAATCCAGTCAGTCATCCTGTCAATCTAGCCAGCTAACATCTCAGCCAGTCTCGCCCCGACAGCCTGTCAGTGTAGTAAGTCAATCCAGTCGGCCTGTCAACCTATTCAGTCATCCGTTCATTCAGTCAATCCAGTCAGTCACTGTAGCCAGTCCGTCAGTCATTCTATCAGTCAATCTCTAAATTGCCCCCTCCCCCCAATTTCAAGACGAATAGACGATGATAGTGTCCGAAACATCAGTAAAAACACCTTCCTCTGTCTTGTCCAGCTGCCTCAGGCGACTTTCATGTTTGTGGAGCCTTGAAATGTCATTCTGCCCTTTGGTGCCCCTTTTAACTTGCACTGGGGGCAAGTGCCCTCCTCTTTGCACCCCTTGCTCCACCTTTGAATGTGCACAGTGCTTGAGGAAGAAGATTGGACGGGACTTGCTTGACAGGAACTGTTCAGTGGTTCCTTCCCTTCAAGTGGAGCCCAGGACACGTGCCATACCTGCCATACCTTAAATATGTTTCTGCATGCCAGTTATTATAGACAGCCTGTCAGTCAATCCAGGGAGCTCTGGTGGCTTAGTGGGTGAGGCATTTGGTTGCTAACCAGAAGGTTGGCAGTTCAAACCCACTAGCTGCTCTG
>NW_006922007.1:2278474-2286194 GCF_000298275.1 Orycteropus afer afer
TCTTCCAGGTTTTTGAAGAAGAGTGGACATTGATGCTAAAAAGAGCCTGAGCTGGCACTCTTGGGGCCAACACAGCTGTCCGTGGAGTATGCTGAGCTGGGAGATGCTTCCAAGTTTCCAGGTTTAACACCTTACTGTGCTGATAGGAATCCCCACTGGGTGAGGAGTCCTGGGAGAGGCTGTACAGTTGGCCACATCCATTCCACTCTTTATACATCAGTGGTGGCCATTACACTATCCCTTCCAGGACCTGAGCTGGAGACAGGATACCTGGGTTCTGGTCTTGGTGTTGCGTCTGTGTGCCCTTGGGTGAGCTGCTTAACCATTCTGGGCCTCAGGGTAACTGTGCACATCTCTCAAATGGGAAAAATAATCTTCATAACCTGCCTCCACTTCGAAACCCTCCTCCATATCCTGAGTTGGAAATGAAACTCAAGAGGTGTTTCACAGAGGTGACAGCTCAGTGAGGGGGTCATTAATAATCAAATTTCCTTGTAGTTTTCCTGAGACAGAAAAGAACAAAAACCAGGGGTGGCCTGAACCCCTGGGCTCTAGTGGGAGACTTCCTCCACAGGGCCCTGGGGTTCTAACTCTGCCCTGGGTTGACCATGTGACCCTGGGCAAATCCTGCTCTACTGTGGGCTTTTGTACAGTGCGGACTTTGGACTCCATGGTCTCTAAGGCCCGAGGCTTGAGTTGAAGGAAAATTCCTGAGGAGGGAAATCCCCCAAGGGCAATATGGGACTCTGACCAGCCCTAGCACCAGGATCAGGAACACACCCTGTTGTTTTTTGACCTTGTTTAAGTGTGAGATTTGAAGTACCTGGCTACGTGCTCAGACCAGTAGGGGTGGGGACAGGGACCAGGGAGGGTGGTAGCTGGGTCTCAGGGGCCAGAAATCCTCCCTCAGCCCAAGCAGGGTGGGCTTGGGAACTTGTTGGAAAGAGTGCTCTGTTGACTCCCAGGGGACAGGGAGAGGGGAATGGACGCACCTCAGACATACCAGGGACAATGGTCCTCCCTCTTTCTGCCTTAGCTCTGCCACTTTCTCGGAGGCTGAGTACCCAGCTGACCGCATGCCCGGGCCTCCTCAGTGGCCCAGTGAGGCAAGGGGTGCAGATCCTGGAAGCTGGAGGAGACCAGGGCAAAGCAGACTTTTTGTAGGGCCCTGGAAGGATATTTATAGGGGATGGATAGTTCCTTGGGTGGGGCTGGGAGGTACCAGGAAGAGTTGGTTATTAATTTAACAAGTATTTATTGAACATAACCACCTGCTAGGCTTTGTGCTAGGCAATGGGGGACAGGCATGAACTGTACAGGCATTGTCCCTACTGAGGGAGTATAGAGGGAGCCCTGGTGGCGTAGTGCCTAAGGCATTTGACTGCTAACCACTTGAGGGCAGTGGATTGTTATTTGTTGTTGTGTGGAGTATAGAATTGTGGTAAAGGGCTATGGGAGAAAACAAAACAAAAGGGAGTTAACAAATTGGCTAAAGTAAAAATCATGGTATGTGCTATGAGGAGAGCAAAGAGGATGCTGAGATAGAGAATGAAGTTGGGGAGTTTGAGAGGGCTCTCTTGGGAGGTGACATTTATCCTAAGACCCAAAGGGAAGGACAAGGTGGAGTGGGAGAGTGTTCTAAACTGGGAATAGCGTTCACTCATTCACTTTTTCATGTTGTTCTGTGCCGTCGAGTCGGACCCGACTCATAGCAACCCCTCGTTGGGTTTCCGAGGCGGTATCACTACGGAAGTAGATTGCCCCATCTTCCTTCCGAGGAGTGGCTGGTGGGTTTGAACCGCCAGTCTTCTGGTTAGCAGTCAAGTGCCTTAGGCCCTATGCTACCCGAGCTCCTTAATGTTATGTGCGGTCAAATAAAATTCTTTTGTAGCTCTTCCTCTATGCCAGTTTCTATCCTGCCAAAACCAAACCATGACCTTTGAGTTGATTCAGACTCATAGTGACCTCTGTAGGGTTTCCAAGGGTGTAAATATTTTTCATATTTATTTATTTATTTCTTGTGATTTGGGTGAAAGTTTACAGAGTAAATTCATTTCCCATACATTAGTTCATACACATTTTGTTTCATAACATCGACTGCAATTCCCCACAATATAACAGCTCTCTCCACTTCCTCCCTGTAGTTACTTCTTCCCTGTGTCCTTCTTTCCTATGCATTCCTGGCCCCCCAAGCTAGCTCCTTGTCAAAGACTGCCCTCCTGTTCTCCCACGATTGATCGCTTCAAGGAGTGTATCCACCTGATGTAAATGTTCACCCCATATGCCTGTCTGTTTGGCTGAAAGCCACAGGAGTGAGTTCAGTTCTAGACCTGAAGGGTGACTAGGGGCCATAGTCTTGGTCTCACCAGGAGCTACCAGACCAGCAAACCTAGTCTTTTTTGTGATTTTGAGTTTTGTTCCACGTTATTCTCCCACTCTATCCAGGATCTCCTGCACTGATCCCTTTCCCAGTGGTTGACAGTGATAGCCGGGCCAAGGCTGTACATCTTCATGGAAGCAGACTGCCTCATCTTTCTTCTGCTGGGCAGCTGGTGGGTTCCAACTACTGAACTTGTGGTTAGCAGCTGAATGCCCTAACCACTATACCACCAGAGCTCCTTCATGTCACTACTGTTGTTGTTGCTATGTGCCGTCGAGTCGGGCCTGACTCATAGCGACCCCTCCTTGGGTTTCTGAGGCGGTATCACTACAGAAGTAGAAACTTCAACTTTGTCTCTCATGTTCGTGGCTTGTGTTGTATTTCTATTGGACAGCACTGTGCTAGAAGGTAGGGCTCCTTCCGAGGAGTGGCTGGTGGGTTTGAACCGCCAGCCTACTGGTTAGCAGGTGTTCTGGTTACCTATTGCCATTCTGACAAGAATATACCACAAATAGGATGGCCTTAACGAACAGGAGTTTATTCTTACAATTTGGAGGCTTTAAGTCCAAGTTCAAAGTGCCAGGCCCTAGGGGCTGGGTGAGAGCCCCTCAGCCTTGGGCTTCAGCTCTGCCTCCAGCTCCCGGCCCACTGGAGCTAGAGGCATTTCTTCACTCAGACAGCTGCTGGCTGCTGAGGCTGCCAAGCCCAAGGTTGACAAGTAAAAAGGCACAGTCCCGATGTTACCAAACCACATGGCAGGCCATTAACTCAAGTCCATTGTAAATCTGAAGGTCGGCAGAGCATGGCAGGGTGCTGAACAATGACACGGCTACATGCAGGGTCCAAATGTGCCATAAACTAGAGACCATTCCCAAGGCTTCTCCTTAAATGCAGGAAGCAGACCACATACCCAAAGATGCTTGTGGTAGATCCCACCATGGAGCTGATTGCCAGTCTCATCATGGGGAATAACTACCACCAGCTGCCCAGACACTCAACCAGGCCCAGCCAAGTTGACACACAAATATAACTACCACAGCAGGCAAATGCCTTAGGCACCAGAGCTCCTGAAGGTAGGGCTAGGGAGGCATCATTGAGTGTGGCCAGTCAGGGCACCAGGGGGCAGCACTGGTTAGGAAATCAAAAGGCACCTGGGGCAGGGCAACACTATCTGAGGCTCAGCTTTGGGGTTGTTGGCCTTCTTCCTGGGACCTTGTCAGAGCAGAACTGCTCCTTGGGATGCCCATCTCAGCGCTGACTCAGTTGGAGTTGAGGAAGAGGCAGGAGGATCCCAATGAGGTGACAGTACAAAAGGTTGGGGACAGTACTGGAACCTCAGATCCTGAGTTCCCATCCCCTTCATATCACCCATAGCTGACATCATTCTTGGGCTGAGCAGGGTGTGCCAGCCAACAGTTGGGTCGTCATGGCAACCAAACCCATAAAAATCACAGAGGTTAGTTTATATGAAATCAATGTCTGTAACCCATTTTCATCCATTAGTATTCTAAACACCTTGTTCAAACTGCCCGCAGTGTTTCTAGGTGGCAGAGGAGTGCCACTGGCCAAGGGAAGAGAAAGACCAGTGAGGTGATTCGAGGTGAGAATGAATTCACTTCACTTAGTTTGGTTTGCCTTTCATGGTTACCAGTGTGTGTCAGGCGCTGCTCTGGGTGCTACGAGTTGTTAGCAACATACACCTGAAGATCTCAATATGGGGAGAAGAAATATGTAGAGATGGAAACAGTGGCCCATGGGTGCTCAGAGAAAGTGACATTAGTGCCACCAATACTGTGGCCCTGGGATACATTCTGGGCCTGGAATAAAACTCACTCTCAGGGGCTGGCTCTCAGCCCTATAGTAAACACGATGTACACGCAGACCACCCAACCCAGGCTGATGCACCCACATACTCTATAGAAATGCATCCCTTGGAGCAGTCAAGCATGGGGCACCAGAGGGGCAGCATTCGCTGGGAGGAAATGCAGGACATACAGGAGTGCATAACTACGAGGGGCACGGGGTGGGGTGCGGTGGGGGGGAGGGTTACTGGGCAGGGAGGGGAAGAGACTGGGTTAGGCTTGGGGATGGTAAATGGGGAGTGAAACTAAATGTACACATAATGTTGAATGTAAAACAAACTCTTAAAATAAAAAATTAAAAAAACCCAAACAACAAAAACAACAGTGGTCCATGAGTGCTCAGACAAAGTAACATTAATGCCAGTGTGTGTGTATGTGTGTGTGTGTGTGTGTGTGTGTGTGTGAGACCTTTGAACTCAGAAAAGATGGAAGGTGACATCAAAGCAGAGGAGCATGACTTGGCCATGCACCGGGGGTGGGTGGAGAGAGGGTATCCCAGGTACATGGGACAGTAGGCAAAGACGTGGTTCAGGGAAGGGCAGAGAGACCTATGGGCCTAAAAGGTTGTGTGTGGGGGGCAGAGCTCTAGGGAAAGAAAGCTACTGCCAGTTCATGGGGACTTTGATTTCCAGTTGAAGGAGATTGGACTTACATTGTAGACACTTGGGAGCTCTTGAAGGTCTTTGAGGAGGGGGTGATCTGGACAACAATGCTTACAAAGAAGAATCCACTTGCCTGGTGATTTTGGTGATCAGGTGTTCAGATACGTGCAGAGAAAAAGAGGAGCTTGTTTGAGAAAAGGAGGGAGGTGAGGGGCGCTTCTGGGATCGGCCTGCAAATGAAACAGTGTGGGGGAATGGTTAAAAGCATTGGCTTTGAAGACAGAGAAACCTAGATTTGAACCCTAGTTCTACAATATATTTTGTTTTATTTGGTAACAGCTTTTTTTTTTTTTTTGGGGGGGGAGGGATTAATTAATATACAATTAACCTATTTAAAGTGTATAATTCAGTGGTTTTAAGCATATTCACTGAGTTGTACAACCATCATCACAATTAATCTTGCTTTCTGAGAAACTGAGACATAATTCACATCCCTTAAAATCCACCATTTTAAAGTGTAAAATTCAGTGGTTTTTAGTGAAGTCACAAGGTCATGCAACCACCACCACTGACTAATTCCAGAATATTTTCATTACCCCAAAGGGTAACCCTTTCCCATTAACAATAACTTCCCAGTCCCCTCCCTTCATCCTGTGAAAACCACTGACCTTCCTTCTGTCTCTAGTGATTTGCACATTTCATAAAAATGAAATCATGCAGTTTGTGACATTTCATGCCTGGCTCCTTTCACTTAGGATAATGTTTCTGAGTTTCATTCATGTATCAGTATTTCTTTCCTTTTTATGGCTGAAGAATATTCCATTGCATGGATATATCACATTTTGTTTATCCAGTCATCGGTTGATAGACATTAGGGTTGTTTCCACTTTTTGGCTCTTATAAATCATGCTTCATGAATGCTCATGGACAGATTTTTGTGTAGACATAATTTTTTGTTTCATTTGGGTATATACTTAGGAGTGGAATTGCTGGGCCATGTGACAATTATGAATTACACCTCCACATAAAAAAAACAAAAATCCTCACAACTGGTCCAGTAAGCAACACCATGATAAATGGAGAAAAGATTGAAGTTGTCAGGGAATTCATTTTACTTGGATCCACAATCAATGCCCATGGAAGCAGCAGTTAAGAAATCAAACAAGATATTGCATTGGGCAAATCTGCTGTAAAAGGGTTCGTTAAAGTGTTAAAAAGTAAAGATATCACTTTGAAGACTAAGGTGCACCTGACCCAAGCTATGGTATTTTCACTTGCTTCATATGCATGTGAAAGGTGGACATTGAATAAGGAAGACCGAAGAAGAATTGGTGTGTTTGAAATAGGGTGTTGGTGAAGATTACTGAATATACCGTGGACTGCCAGAAGAATGAGCAAATCTGTCTTGGAAGAAGTACAGGCAGAATACTCCTTAGAAGCGAGGATGGTGAGATTTCATCTCATGTACTTTGGACGTGTTACTAGGAGAGACCAGTCCCTGGAGAAGGACATCATGATTGGAAAAATAGAGGGTCAGCAAAAAAGAGGACGACCCTAAATGAGATGGGTTGACACAATGGCTGCAACAATGAGCTCAAACATGGCAACAATTGTGAGGATAGTGCAGGACTGGGCAACGTTTTGTTCTTTTGTACATGAGGTCTCTGTGACCTGGAATTGACTTGATGTCATCTAGTAGCAACAACATGACAATTCTATGTTTAATTTTTTTTGACAAACTGTCACAGTTTTCCAAAGTGGCTGTATCACTTTATATTCTCACCAGGAGTGTATCAGGATTCCAAATCTTTGTCAACATTTATTATTGTCTTTTTTAAAAAAAAGTATAGCCATTCTAATGGGTTGAAATGATATCTCATTGCGGTTTTGATTTGCATTTGTCTAATGACTAATGATGCTGAACATCTTTCTACATATATTTTGGCAATTTGTATATCTTCTTTAAAGAAATATCTATTCAATTTTATTTTTTGCCCATTTTTAACTGAGATATTTGTCTTTCTGTTGTTCAGTAGTAAGAGTTCTTTGTATATTATGGAGACTAGACCTTTCCCATAAATATGACTTACAAATATTTTCTTCCATTCTGTGAATTGTCTTATTACTTTCTTGATTCTGTTTTTTTGAAGCACAAAAGTTTTAAAATTCCATGAAGTCCAGTTTTTCTTTGATTGCTTGTTTTTAGGTGCCATATCTAAGAAATCATAATGTCACAAAGATTTGCATTGTGTTTTCTCCTAAGAGTTTTATAGGTTTAACTTGTACATTTAGGCCTTTGATCCATTTTGAGTTAATTTTTATGTATGGAGTGAGGTAGGGATTTAACTTTATTCCTCTGCATATGGAAAGACGATTCTTTCTCCATTGAATTGCCTAGGTATCCTTGTAAAAAAACTGACCATAATTGTATTCCTACCACTTATTAGTTCTGTAATTTAAGCCTAATTTTCTCATCTGTGAAACAGTAATAATAATATTACTTATATTATTGTAAGATATTGACTTATCCGTCAGGCACAGGAGGCATAGTGTGTAGGGCCCATGATACTTTAAGGGACTCATGGAAATGTTTTAAAATCAGAAGAAAAATGAACTTTTAGGCCAAATAAAATATTTTAACATCTAATATGAATATATTCATCTTTATACACACTTATGAAATAGAAATTATATAGTTTTTTTTATGGTGGAAGGGGCCTACAAAGTCAGCAGTGCCTACAGCCCATGAAGGTCCTCATGTGGCCCTGATAATATTTACCCATCGGGCTATTGTGAGGACTAACCATGATGCTCATGGAAAACACCATGTGTAGTGCTGGCCCATAGTAGGCTGTGGTAGTTATGTTTGTGTGTCA
>NW_006922007.1:2291059-2292742 GCF_000298275.1 Orycteropus afer afer
CATCCAGCTCCTAGAGCCTGGCACTTTGAACTTGGACTTAAAGCCTCCAAATTGTAAGAATAAACTCCTGTTTGTTAAGGCCATCCCATTTGTGATATATTTCTTGTCAGAGCGGCACTAGGGAACCAGAACAGGGCCCCCTCCTGTTCTGGCATAGGTAGAGAGAAAGGTGGAAGTCTGGCTGGCTCCCTGATGTGAAGGGTGTTGGAGTGGCAGATGATTTGCATTTTGGCCCTCACCAGAAATTATGGGGAGGTCTCTGGAGGACTCCGGCTGTGCAGAAGGAGGAAGAGGTTGCCATGCCAACTTTCATGGTAAGAGATGACAGTGATGACAACCTATAGACCATCACTGGGATGCCAACCCCAGTCTGGTTTGGGCTTAGGGGTTCCTCCTCTCTGCACCAAGGCTCTTTCTTTTTCCGGTCTTCCATTCACTCACTCACTGATTAACGACATGTATTTACCGAATGCTAACTCTGCAAGGCACAATGCTAGGCCCTGAGACTAAAAAGGCCAGCGTCTGAGGATCTCCTAGGCTGGGGAGGTACAAAAATTAACACTTAAATGCAAGATGATGTGGCATGTGTCATAGGTGAGATGTACACAAAGTAGGAACACAACTGATTGAGAAATAGTGCTGCCTTGAGAGAAAGAATGGGACACTTGAGCTGTAGGGAAAAGGTGACCCTGAGCTAGGTCTTGAAGGAGAAGGGGGGTTTTGCTAGGCTCACACAGGGGAGAAGTGCATTGTAGGTAAAGGGCTTGGGAATTCTTCCCATGGACTCAGATCAAGGATAACTTTTGGGGAAGCTCAGAAGCCCCTAGCATTTCCTTTTTTTGTCTCCCTTCCCAGCTATACTGGGAACACCTGGAAGTCAAGGGAGACTGTCTTCCAGAGAGTGGCCCAGGCCCCATACCAACTCTTGGTCTCCCATGTAAATTCATTTGTCCTATGTCTCACCTCCCACCAGCTACTCCATGGGAGAAAGATGAAGCAGTCTCCTCTCATAAAGATTTACAGCTTTGGAGACCCTATGGGCAGTTCTACTCTGTCCTATACTGTTGCTATGAGTCAGAATCAACTCAATGGCAGTGGGTTGGTTGGATTGGGTAGGTGTCATCCATTCTGGATGCAGCCAATTGATGTGACAAACTCATGGTAATGTGTTATTGGGAATGGATGGGCTAGTTTGTTAATTAATTAACTAAATAATTCATTCACCTAACATTTATTTGGGCTTCCTATGAGCAAAGCATTTTGCTGGGTATAAAAGATTACAGTGTGTTACTTAAATGGGCCGGCCTTAAAATCAGAACAACCCAGGTTTCACTTCTACTCATTAGCTGGGAGAACTCACTCAAGGTACTTAACTCCTCTGTTTCCTCCTTTATAAAATTGGAATAACAATGCTCTGTGCGGTTGTAAAAGGAGCCCTGGTGGTACAAACGGTTAAGGCACTGGGCTACCAATCTGAATGGTTAGAGGTTTGAACTCACCCACCAACTCTGCCAGAGAAAGACCTGGTGGTTTACTTCTGTAAAGATTACAGTCAAGAAAAACTTATGGGAAGACTGAACATTGTGAAAGTGTCAGTTCTACCCAAAGCAATCTATACATTCAATGCAATCCCAATCCAGATCCCATCAACATTCTTTAGGGATATGGAAAAAATGATCACTA
>NW_006922007.1:2294908-2300438 GCF_000298275.1 Orycteropus afer afer
TAAAAAAAAAAAAAAAAAAAAGAAAAACCTATGGGGCAGTTCTGCTCTGTCACATGGGGTGGGTTGTCAGGAGTTGTAATTGATTCAGTGGCACCTAACAACAACATGGTGATGTGGAGGTTAAATAAGACAGTATATATTTGAGCTCTGAGCATGGTGCCTGATATACAAAAGTTAATTAAATGTTGGTATATACAGTATATGTTGTTGTTGTTAGTTGCCATTGAGTTAATTCCAACTCTTAGAGACCCAATAGATGCAGAGTAGACTGCTCCGTAGGGTTTCCAATGGACCTTTCAGAAGCAGAGCCCAGGCTTGTTACCCAAGGCACTGCTGATTGGGTTCAAAGCACCCACTTTTTGACCAGTAGTTGAGTGCTGAAATATTTGTACCACCCAACAACTCCTGTACAGTACAACCAAAAAGCCAAACTCACTGCCATTGAGTCAATTCCAATTCTTAGTGACCCCCATTGGGTTTCCAAGGCTGTAAATCTTTACTGAAGCAGATTCCCTCATCTTTCTTCCAAGTAACAGCTGATGGGTTCGAAAGACTGACCTTTTGGTTAGCGGTCAAGTGCTTGAAGCACTATACTATCAGAGCGCCTTCCTATACAGTATATACAAATATAAAAATATATACATATTTTATTGACCAGTCATCTGACCTGGCTGAGGGCTGAAGAGACACAAGGGAAGCTGCTGTGGCCCAAGGTGGAGCCCCCACCTGAAGACACCACAACCTTCAGTCTTGCTGCCATGTGGTCGGAGACAACCTTCAAGCAGCACTGTACCTTCCAACAAAAAGTGGAAGATGTCCAAGAGCAGCATCCTACCAAAATCCTGGTGATAACAGAAAGATCCAAGTGAGAAGCAGCTTCCTGTGCTGGGCAAGACCAAGTTCCTTGTGCCAGATCACATCAATATGAGTGAACTCATCAAAACCATCAGAAGACGTTTACAGCTGAATGTGAACCAAGCCTTCTTCCTGCTGGTAAACGGAGACAGCGTGGTGAGCATCTCCACACAGATTTCTGAAATGTAGGAAAGCGAGAAAGATGAAGATGGCTTCCTGTACATGGTCTATGCCTCTCAGGAGACATTTGGAATGAAATTGGCCCTGTAGGACTAGCAAAAGGCATCTATTGTAGAATTTTTTGACCCTTATTCGAGGAAAATAAGGGATGTTAGCAACGAAGATTCAGGAGCTCACCTAATTCAGGCCTCAGGGCAGTGCGCCCTGCAGCAGTTCTAGGAAGTCATCCAGAGCTTATTTAAAGTAGGCTACCTTATTTGCAAGGTTTAAACCAAAAAACACAAACCCACTGCCATCGAGTGGGTTCCCACTCATAGCGATCCCCACTGGGTTTCTGAGGCGGTAAATCTTTACAGAAGTTGATTGCCTAGTCTTCCTTCTGTAGAGTGACTGGTGGGTTTGAACTGCCAACCTTCTGGTTAGCAGTCAAATGCCTTAGGCACTGTGCCACCAGAGCTCCTTTCTTTTAGACATTTAAAAATAAAATACCGTGCATTTTAAATTGCTAGCCCAGTAGGCCTTGGGGTCATTGTAATACTCTTTCCACAATAGGAATGGATGGCACTAGCATTGACTGGGTCCTTCAGAGCCTACATCTCCTCTCTAGGCTCAGAGCCTGCTCACTGTCCAGGAGACTTTCCAGGCCACTAGAGACATCTTCACAAGAGGGCCTTTGAGAGAATGAGCTATTTAGCATAATGCCCCCAAACACATTTGCCATTGTCACTGGTGCAAAGCACGGGGTACGTTCAAAACACCTGTGCCTCCAAATTGCTATCCACGCTTCCTGGTTCTTAGTGGGAATAATACCCAGAGGTGACTCCTTGCAATGCTAGAAAGCTTAACAAACAAGCTTTTTGTTTCTTTTCTTTCTTTCAAATTGTGCTTTGGGTGCAAATTTACAAAGCAGATTTGTTTTATGTTCAATAGTTCACACACATTTAATTTCACGGCCCAGATAACCATCCCCGACCTTAAGTAACTCTCCCCCCTCCTCCCTGTGACCACCCCCTCCCAGTGCCCTTCTTTATCTCTGCATTCCTGTCTGTCCAGCTTTCCCTCTTTGCAAATGCTGCCCCTCTGATGTCTCAGGGCTGGTTGATCTAAGGGGTGCATCTCCCTAGGGTATGTGGGTGCAGGTCCCTGGGGTAGGTGTTCTGCATGTAGGTCTTTCTACTGTTGGGCTGAGAGCCAATCCATGGAAGTGAGTCCATTTCTAGGCCTGAAGGTACCCCGGGCCCATAGTCTGGGGGGTTCCACCAGTCTCTATAGGACCAGTTCTCTGGTCATTTTAAACAAGCTGTTTCTTATTTGTTTTCTATGCAGTTACAGCAAACCACTATGGCTTAATTGGAATCTTGAATTTATAATTTTGGTCTAGCCCCAGAGGGGAAAGGAGAGACATTTCTTGTTTTAGGCTTTTTCCAACCTGAAAACTCAAACCAGTGCCTGGTTTGGTCAAAACCCAGCAATTGATGAGTTCCATTCTTTAGGACGTGTGGGGAGACTAGAATACTAAACAGCTGGAGCACTGAAATTCACACCCCTCCACGCTGAATCCTTACGTGTGACTAAAATATGTTCTGAAAAATCCCCACGTTTTTAAGAGTACGTTGGTGATCACCATTGGGTGAACCCATCGTCCGAACCCATCCCCTCAAGTGTATGTCAGTTGCGGGCTGGGGAGTAGGGAGGCAGCAGAAATCGCATGTTCATTGCAGGTGTTGGTGTCCAGAGTCAAACTGCTTTGAGGTTCAGCCTGGAACAGACGACGCGATGGCTCCTGCCCCGTGCACTGGCTCGCCCTAACTGTCTTCACCTGACCATCGTTGAACTAGTCCCTGACGCTGTGCATGGCAGGTCAGCGTTCATCCTCTTATAGTTGGTGTGTGTGGGATCCCGGTCCCTGTTAGTGACGGTCATCTACTCGGGGAAAGGCACTGTGTCTGCTGGGGGCGTGCTTTCCATAGGGAGTGGAGTCCCACCCGTGACCTCCCCTTGACCCCGCATGCGGCTGTCCACAGTGCCCACTTCTAATATGTGTATTTTTGCCACTTTATGTAAATTCTTAACCAGCCTGTCTTGTTTAGATTGTACGTGTTGTTACAACTGACATTCTTGTAACTACTGTGTGATTGGTAAGATTCCTGTAAGAAACTTTTTTTGGGAAAAAAAAAAAAAAAAGCCATGTTGAGGGGGTGATTGTGATCCCCTGTCACATTAGCAGGCTATCACTTTGTTTGTGAGTCTTTGAAAAACTTTTCACGAACTCCGGTGAATAAAGGCACAATGAAACTGTACAAAAAAAAAAAAAAAAATACACACACACACACACACACATATTTTACAAATAAATAAATAAATAGCACCCCCACCTCCAAATTAAGGAGTTTATAGACTTCAAGTGGGAAAGAAAAGTACTCAAACTCTAAGGTAATAATGTGCTTTTCCCAGGTTATGAATTAGCATTTGAAGCAGGGACTTCCTAGAAACACAGGTCTTAATCAAAGGACAATTGTTCCCAGAGAGAATTTTTTTTTTTTTTTGAGAAAAAGTAGGACCAATGAATGGAAGGTGCTAGGAGGTAGATTTTTGTCCCAGTGCAACAGAGACATTTTTAAGGAAGCATCTTGGTGGTAGTGAGCTCCTTATGTCCTGGGAGGTAACCAAGCAGAGGTTGGCTGACCTGTTGGTGGAGATGCTGTAGATGGTTTTCTGGATTTCTTAGGAGGGTGCAGAGGGGACCCTGGACTCCTGAGGGGCATTTTGCAAAAGCCTCTCTTCTTCACCCACCTTCCCAGAAGCCCTTGCCCTCTTCCTGTTCGGGTGACTCCCTCCTCTGGTGGGACCTGGAACCCTGCAGATATTGCGGTGCCAGAGGCAGCTGCCAGGGCAGGTCCTTCCTGCAGGTGCCCTGGCACCTTATCTCCCCCGCTCTCTGTCTCTCCCCCTGCCTTTTCTGGCTGACCTCCTAGAGCAGAAATAACCATGGCCAAACATTAACCATGAAACCGTAAAACCACGTGAAGCTCGGGTGGCTCCCAGTAGCCTGGACTCTAGGTGTACCTTGTTATCAGGAAATTCTGCCTCACTTCCCTGTAAGTAAGGAGCTCTGGTGGTGTAGTGGTTAAGACATTTGGCTGCTAACCATAAGGGTTGGTGGTTCAAACCCACTAGCCATTCTGTGGAAGAGAGATGAGGCAGTCTGCTTCTGTAAAGATTTACAGCCTTGGAAACCCAATGGGTGTTGCTATGATTGGAATCAATGCAGCAGTGAGTTTGTTTTTTGTTCCCTGTGTGTGGAGAGGCCGGAGTGCCTGGGATGATGAGGGGCACCCAGCACCCACACTTCTACCCTCGTAGAGCAGTGGGTAGAGGGTGCCCCTATTTCCTGAGGCTGAGGTGAAGGTTGTTTAGAATCTGATCCATGGGATTTAGGGAAGGACCACAGCAGCATCTTTCAGCATCAACAGAAAATGTGTCCTTAATTAATGTGATTAAGAGTTTTCCGAGCTTGCGATGTGGGCCCTGCTGTACACATGCAAATGTTCGGAGATTTCATAGACACCTACATAGTACTGAAAAACATGCATAGAACTCTTGTACCCTGGTGTATAGCCATGCGTATGTGGTGTCTTTGTCATCCCCAGAGCCGTGCACGGTGCCTGAAACGTTACTACATCTTTGTGGAACTGCTGGGTGAACAATGAGTAAACAAATGTTTTTGCCCGTTTCCGTACTCGTGCTCACGTGGACACATTGGCAGGAGGCAATTGGGTAGTATGAAGTTCCCTCGGTGGCACAATTGGTTTGCACTTGACTTCTACTCTAAAGATGGATGGTTTGAGGCCACCCACCAATGCCATGGAAGAAAGGCCTGGTGGTCTGCACCCATAAAAATTACAGCCAACAAAACCCTCTGCAGCAGTTCCGCTCTAACATGTGGCGTCACCATGAGTTGCAATCGATTCTACAGTGATGAGCTTGGTTTTTGGTTTACTGGGTAATGCAAACAGTTGATATCCTTTGTTGCTAAGCGAAAGGTTGGAAATTTGAGTTCATCCAAAGGTGTCTTGGGAGAAAGGCTTCATGATTTATTTCTGGAAAATCAGTCATTGAAAGCTCTCTGGAGCACAGTTCTGCTCTGACACACATGGGGTTGCCATGAGTCGTTATTGATTTGACTGTAATTTTTTTTTACAAACAGATACGCATGCACATTCACATTATGCCTAAAGAACACACATGCACACACACACACACACCCATTCCAACCAAACACAGCAGCATTAAATGCTTCTATCCATACACACCTGCACTTAGTAGTAAGGAATCAATCCCCGGGGAAGTATATCATGCTTAGTAAAGTAGTTGTTGCTGTTGTTAGGTGCTGTCGAGTCATTTCTGACTCATAGCGACCCCATGCACAGCAGAGCGAAACACTGCCCCATCCCGCGCCAGCTCCATGATCCCTGCTATACTTGAACCTGTCATC
>NW_006922007.1:2301908-2303770 GCF_000298275.1 Orycteropus afer afer
TACAGTGACTCTGTGTATTCCTGCCATCTTCTCTTGATGTTTCCTGCATCATTCAATATTTTGCCCATAGAATCTCTCAATATTGCAACTCGAGGCTTAATTTTTTTCTTCAGTAAAAAGTAAAGTAAAGTAGAGGGTCAGCAAAAAAGGTGAAGACCCTTAACAAGATGGATTGACATAGTAGCTGTCGTGATGGGCTCAAGTGTGGCAATAGTTGTGAGGATGTTTTGGTTCTCTAGTGCTGCTGTAACACAAATACCACAAATGGATGGCTTTAACAAGAAGGGGTTGACTCTCTTAACAGTTTAAGGTGATAGAAGTCCAAGTTCCAAGTGCCAACTCTAGGGACTGGGTGAAGACCCTTTGACCTTGGGCTTTAGCTCTGCCTCTTGCTCCAGGCCCACTGAAGCTGGAGACATCTCTTAACTCAGGCAGCTGCTGGCTGCTGAGGCTGACAAACTGAAGGTCAACAAGTAAAATGGCACAGTCCCAAGATTATCAAGCAACCTGGCAGTCCACTAGTTCAAGTTCAGAAATAGTGCCGAGATCGGCAGGCAACAGAGTAGGCTGCTGAATGAAGAGTCAGCTAACTGCAGGATCCAAGCTTGCCAAAAAGCTAGAGACTGTTTTCAAAGCTTCTTCTTACATGCTGGAAGCAGCTCACATCCCTAAGGCAGCTACTCAGCTAGCTGCTCACTGCAGATTCCACCATGGAGTTGATTACCAGTCTCATCATGGGGAATAACGACATCCAGCTGCCCAGCCACTCAAAACCAGGTCCAGCCAAGTTGACACACAACCTTAACTACCAAGTGCAGGACCAGGCAGTGTTTCGTTCTGTTGTCCATAGGGTCGCTATGAGTTGGAACCGACTCAACGGCACCTAACAGCAACAACTTATGTGCATATGTACAGATTCCTGAGTGACCCCACTGAATGGAAAGGTAGTGGCTATGATGGGAGAATAAGATTCCATGGAGGCTGGACAGGGCAAAGATGCGATTAGGCTGGGAAGCCCATCTCTCAGTTGCATGCGGAAGTGCTTGCACACATTCCAAAGCTTCCACCTTGATTGTCTCCCCACTGAGCAAGTTAGTGCAAAGGGGGAGGCGGGCAGGGGTTGAGGGGAGCAGCGATGTCACTAGGTTGGTGTCACTCAGTGTGGTAACTCATGGTGCTATCCTGCTACCATGGGCCTTCTGTACCAGACCATACAGAATCCTTAGTAATGTTCATTATCAATTTTAATCATGGAGTAATATGTGATAAATATAGTTGTAAATTGTTTAGTTGTAATATTTCTTAGATGATATAAATACTAACAAGAAAATTGTTTTGTAAAATCTTTCTACATTAAATTACAACATTATCGTTGTTAGATTGTTTGGTGCTGTTGAATGTGCCCCTATTCATAGTGACCCTGTGCACAGCAGAACGAAACACAGCCTGGTCCTGAACCAGCCTCACAAGCCTTGCTATACCTGAGCCCATCGTTGCGACCACTGAGTCGATCCACCTCGTTGAGGGCCTTAGTTACATTATTAGTAACTGAGAAGAAACCTTTAATGATTTTTCTCCTTCTTTAATTACTATGTCATTCTCAACACAGTTTTTGATATAGGCACACAAATACTGACCACAATATTGTAGTTAAGACACCAGAACACTTGACAAAATCAGCAGCTATAAAATTACTGATGGTAATGAAAGCCATAGTGCATGTGTATCGCACATGTCGAGGAAGCCACTGGGATTCCAAGTGTCATTGACATTGGGTAATAATAAAGCTCTGACCAGAGTACATTAGAAGGTTCAAAGAGTAAATTAGCATAGCATTTTAACCTTGTAGATATACTGATACA
>NW_006922007.1:2304646-2308729 GCF_000298275.1 Orycteropus afer afer
TAGAGAACAATGATAACAGAAAGAAAAACAGCACCTAGATGCTAAAGGGGTGAAGCTCCAAGCATGCTGGAGTCAGTGTGAAGATATTTATGAAGTGTGTGTATGTGTGTACGCCTCTTATACACGTGAAGACTGGACAGTGAATAAGGAAGACCGAAGAAGAATTGATGCATTTGAATTACGGTGTTGGCAAAAAATATCCAATATACTGTGGACTATGGAGTATTGTCCATACTATACTATGGACTTTGGAGTACACTATGGAATATTGAGTATACTATGGACTGCCAGAAGAACAAACAAATCTGTCTTGGAAGAGTAATTCCCAGGAGCCAAGTATGCTCCTTAGAAGTGAGGATGGTGAGACTTCATCTCATGTACTTTGGGCATGTCATCAGCAGGGACCAGTCCCTGGAGAAGGACATCATGCTTGGAAAAGTAGAGGGTCTGTGAAAAAGAGGAAGACCCTCAACGAGATGGATTGACACAGTGGCTGCAACAATGGACTGGGACATGGCAGGGATTGTGAGGCTGGTGTGGGACCAGCCGTTGTTTATCTGTTGCATGTAGGGTCACTATGCACAGAACTGACTCCATGGCACCTACCAGCAACAACAACATGGAGGCAGCCCCAGGCTGCAATTTCTTAGTCAGAGAGTGAGGCTCTGGTGTCATTGTATGCTGTGTTCCTCAAAGCCAGGACTGGGAGGCAAGAACTTGGGAGTCCTGACCCAAACTACCACCAACTTTCTGTGTGGCCTTAGGCAAATTGTTGTTGTTATGTGTTGTGGAGTTGAACCCCACTCATAGAGACCCCTCCTTGGGTTTCCGAGGCTGTATCACTATGGAAGTAGATTGCCCAACCTTCCTTCCGAGGAGTTAGGCAAATTACTTCCCCTCATTCTTGCATGTCAAGTGCTTGGCCTGCCTCATAGGGTTTCTGTGTGGATCCAAGGAGCTAAGTGAGCTAAGGTGGTCGGAAGAGTTAAGAACATTTTCTCTTGTTCTTATTTTTCAGTTGAGTGAAAAACATTTCAGAAGTTCCTGCATCTCAACAATGAACTATCTCATGCCCTGGGAAGGGTCATGGGACAAAAGGCTAAACACAGTGTAATTTGTGTTCCCAGGGGGAGTAACCAAGCAGGAGGAGTACCCACGGGAGGAAGTTACTACCAACGCTGAATGTCAGTGCTGAATCCTTGTATTGGCTCTGCTCGGGAGGTAGTCAGGAGGGTGTGGTGGTGGGGTCTTGGGAGTCAGAAACGGTTCCATGGAGAAGGTGAGGACTGGCAGAATTTAGTCAAGGAAGGAGTTGGGAGGACAAGAGCACTGAGTGGGAGAGTGAGGGGATGACACCAGGACACTGGAAGTAGGACAATGCTTCACAGTTACGTATGGTAAAGATTAAAAGGGAAAACAGGAGGAAGCAGGTTAATTTTTGAATCCTTTCTGGAGCTGGTCCAGCCCAAAGGTTAACTTGCTTGACCCCTTTAGGAACTGTTTGACATACATACACACAATGGGGGAATCCGGAGCAACCTAGAGCAGAGCTGAGGGGAAACTTGGAGGTCACTCCGTCCAAGCCTGACCCTTTTCCATGGCAAAACTGAGGTCAGGAGAGGACAAATAGAGGGACACAGGCTTCACAAGGAGTTAGTGACAGAGCAGAGATTTGTACTCAGGTCTCCTAAGACAGAGTCTAGTGCCTTTTCTAGGCCATCAGCCAGGTCTTAACAGTGGCCTGGGTTTCAGAGGCTTTTGCCTGGTGTTGGGAAGGTTGAAAGTTCAGATCTTGCCTTGTGAGTGTGGTTGTATGTGTTTGCTGATTGTCTTGGTGGGCAGACCCTGGGATTACACACTGGCTAAAAACAAAAACAAAAACAAAAAACCACAAAACCTCACTGCCATTGATTCTGACTCATAGTGACCCCTCCTTGGGTTTCTGAGGCGGTATCACTACGGAAGTAGATTGCCCAGTCTTCCTTCCAAGGAGTGGCTGGTGGGTGTGAACCGCCAGCTTTCTGGTTAGCAGTCAAGTGCCTTAGGCACTGTGCCACCAGAGCTCCCACTGGCTAGGCTCCTGCAAGCATCCGAGGTAGGCAGCTCCTTGTACTTGGAGATTTCAGGGCCCCTCTGGCCCCACATGGCTGATGCCTCCCATTCCAGTGTGGCGGGGGGGGTTCCTGCCCATGGCTTTTGGCTTTGTTTTTTTTTTTTTTTTTTTTGAAGTGCTTCTTGATTCTGGGAGGAGGAACATATATAGCAAGTTGCTCTGGCTCAGAGTAAATGGGTCAAGCAGATCTTTTCTGAGATCCAGTTTTTAAATTAAAAAAAAAAAAATTATTGTCGTGAAATACCAGTTGCCATTTCCACTATTTTAACGTGTACAATTCCATGCCATTAATTATGTTGACCATGTCATGTAGCCATCACCACTATCTGCTTCTAAATTTTTTCATCACCCTTAATAGAAAATCAGGACCTCTTCAGCCAATAATTCCCCGTTGCCCCCTCCCACCTGCCCCTGGTAACCATCAATACACTTTGGTCTCCATGGATTTGCCTAGTCTAGATATTTCATACAAATAACATCATACAATATTTGTCCTTTCTGTTGTGACTTATTCACTCACTGTAATATTTCCAAGGTTTGCTGTAGCCCGTATCGAGACTCCGTGTATTTTTATGGCTGACTACTATTCCATGGCATGGCTATACCACATTTTGTTCATCCATTGAGTGGCTGATGGACACTTGGGTTGTTTTCACCTTTTGGCTATTGTGAATAATGCTGCAGTGAACACTGGTGTACAAGTATCTCTGTGAGTCCCTGCTTCCAATTCTTTTGGGGGTATGCACCTACTTGACTGCTAAACAGAAGGCTGGTGGTTCAAACCCACCAGCCACTCCTTGGAAGGAAGGTGGGGCGATCTACTTCCGTAGTGATACTGCCTTGGAAACCCAAGGAGGGGTCGCTATGAGGTGGGTCTGACATCCATGGCACACAACAACAGCAACCACAAACCTAGGAGTGGAATGCTGCATCGTATGGTAATTCTATGGGAGCAGTGGTGGTTCAAGGGTAGAATTCTCACCTTCCATGCAGGAGACTCAGGTTCGATCCCTGGCCAGTGCACCTCAAGTGTGGCCACAGCCTGTCTGTCACTGGAGGCTTGTGTCCTGCTGTGGTGTTGAACAAGCTTCAGAGGAGCTGGCAGACTCGGCAGAAAGACTTCTAGTAGAAGAAATCTATTTCTGAAAAATCAGCCAAGGAAAGTCTTAATGGTTCTGTCCCGATGTGCATGGGGTCACCATGAGTTGAGGGCCAACTTGGTTATAGCTAACAACAACAACATGATTATTCTTCTTTGAGGAACTGTTTTCCACAGTAGCTGTACCATATTACTGGGCAATCTACTTCTGTAGTGATACTACCTCAGAAACCCAAGGAGGGGTCGCTATGAGTTGGGTCCGACTCGACGGCTCATGACAACAACAACAAACCAGCGATGGATGAGGTTCCAATTGCCACATCCAGTGAAAGCCAGTTTTGGTAGGGAAAGAAAGCGTGAAGGTATTCAGTCCCACAGAAAGATAAGGAAGGCCAGGCAGGCCAGCCCTTACCATCTGGTCTAGACGTTAGGAGCTGGGTTTTAGAATCAGGCAGACTTTTTTTTTTCTTTCTTATTAAAAAGGCAGTATCACCTCATTAATGGAACTCTGGTGGTACAGTACTTAGGGGATTTGATTGCTAACCAGAGGTTTGGTGGTTCAAACCCACCAGCTCTCCACGGAAAGAAGATGGGGCAATCTACTTCTGTAAAGATCTACTGCTTTGGAGACCCAATGGGGGTGCTATGAATCAGAATCACTTGATGGCAATTTTTTTTTTATCATCACCTCATTAAGGAGCTCTGGCAGGGCAGTGATTAAGCTCGACTGTTACCTCAGAGGTCGGAGGGTCAAACTCATCAGCTGCTCCAAGGGGGGAAGATGGGGCAGTCTGCTTCTGTAGAGATTACAGCCTTGGAAACTCTTTGAGGCAGTTCTACTCTGTCCTATAGAGTTGTTATGAGTTAGAAT
>NW_006922007.1:2308899-2313101 GCF_000298275.1 Orycteropus afer afer
AATCTCATTCTCCACCTCCCCATAAGCCTCTTCTCTCTCTACACACATATATATGATGATATGTTGTTGTTGTTAGGGACCATGGAATTGGTTTTGCGTCATAGCAACCTCATGTACAACAGGACGAAACCCTGCCGGGTCCTGCACCATCCTCACAATCTTTGCCATGCTTGACCCCACTATTGCAGCCACTGTGTCAATCCATCACATTGAGGGTCTTCCCCGCTTTTGCTGAACTACTTTACCAAGCATGGTATCCTTCTCCAGGGACTGGTCCCTTCTGATAGCATATAATTGTATAGGTGGTTGTTACTGTTACTTGCTGTTAAGTCTATTCAGACTCATGCAACCCCATGTGTGCAGAGTAGAACCTCTCCATACGGTTCTCAAGGCTGTAACCTTTTGGTAGCAGATCACTAGGCCTGTCTTCCATGGTCCTCCGGGTGGGATTGAACTGCCAACTTTTCAGCTAATAGTCAAGTGCTTAACCAATTGTGCAACCCAGGAACTCCTTTTATATAGGTGTGTGTATGGTGGTGTTGTGGTTAAGACATTTGGCTCCTAACCAAAAGGTCAGTGGTTCAAACCCACCAGCCACTCCACGGAAGAAAGATGGGGCAGTCTGCTTCCATAAAGACTTGCAGCCTTGGAAACTTGATGGCAGTGAGTTTTTTTAAAAAATACATTATTATTCATAGGTGTCCTATATATTTTTGTGTGTGTGTGTGTATAAGCAAAAAAATAATACATAATCTTCTTGATTTCACTCTGGCCTGAGAAGTACACTGAACTGGGAAGTACATTGACAGGGCAGCATGCCCTGTGGACGTCTGGAAGCAGGGCCCTGTTGTGTTTAACCATTAGCTGTGAGTAAAAATTATGCCAGCTTATTCTAATGCCCTCTTCCTGCCACTCTTCGTTACCTTCTAAAGCAGGGGTTGGCAAACTTTTTGTGTAAAAGGCCAGATAGTATATTTTATATACTATAGTATATAAATTTTGGGGAGCTCTGGTAGCATAGTGCCTAAGGCACTTGACTGCTAACCAGAAGGCTGGCAGTTCAAACCCAACAGCCACTCCTCGGAAGGAAGATGGGGCAATCTACTTCCGTAGTGATACCGCCTCGGAAACCCAAGGAGGGGTCGCTATGAGTCGGGTCCAACTCGACGGCACATAACAATGACAGCTCTGGACTGGTGTAGTCCAACAGAACTCTTCTGCTGTGATGGAAATACTCTCCATCTGTGCTGTCAAAGTCATGAGGCACATATGGCTACTAAGCACTTGAAAGGTGACCGTGCAACTAAGAAACCAACCAACCAAACAAAAAAGAGGCGGTAGCACTATGGAAGTAGATTGCATAATCTTTCTTCTGAGGAGTAGCTGGTGGGTTTGAACCGCCAGCCTTCTGATTAGCAGTCAAATGCCTTAGGCATTACACCACCAGAGCTCACAACTAAGAAACAGAATGTTTAATTTTATTTTGTTTTAATTAATTTGAATAGCCACATGTGCCCTGTGACTTCTGTATTAGACCAAGTAGCTAGAAAGCAATGGTTCTCAGACTTTAGCGTGTACCAGAATCACCTGGGGGGTGAATAAGACATAGTTTGCTGGGCCCCACCCCCAGAATTTCTGATTTACTAGGAGAGGTTGCTATGAGTCGGGTCCGATCGATGGCACATAACAACAACAACAACAAGCCTGTATAACAAGTCTCAGGTTGTGCTGAGGCTGCTGGTCAGGGACCACACTTTGAGAACCACTGTCTACAGACAATGACTATGCAAATGACATCCTGAGCCAAGGGGTATCTTATTTGGGCTCCTGTGTACAAGGTACCTTGCTTCTCTTATCTTTGGACTTTGGATGGAAGCTAGCCTGGGTGAGAGCTTGCAGGGCTAGGAGGCAAGAGTTTTGGCTTCTACAGAGTTCTGCTGTGTTGACACTTGATTGGGGGACAAATTACTTGGACAAATTACTTGTTGTCTAGAGGTCTTAGTATCTCCCTGGCCTTTGGTCAGCTGTGACAATCTGTGACTCCCTGGTGGCAAGGCAAGGGCCCATCCATTCTTTTGACTAAGTTCTTGGCCTCCTTGGTGTCTTGAGGCCCTTGGTATCTATAGACTTGCACCAATGAGACCAAGTTCTGGAATTTGGTCTTTATGGAACTTATTTTTTTTTTCTCTGTGGTCTATTAATTTTCTCTACTTATCAAGCATCTGTTGCATCCTAGCTATTGTGTTGAACAGGGCAGGGTCCAGGCTTCTGAGATCACAGCCTGGTCGGGGAATAGGCATACACCAAATAAACAGAAACACATTTGAAGAGTGCCGTAGCTGTGTTGTAAATATAATGTGCTGTGGGAGTGTGGAGTGGATGAGTCAGCCTTGGGGAGTCAGGGAAGGCATCAGTGAAGATCTGAGCCGTATCTTGAAGGTTCAGTGGCACTTTCATAGGCAACGAGGGTCTGAAGAGCAATTCTAAGTAGAGGGACAGCTTGTGCAAAGGCCTGGGGGTATGCAGAGTGGTTGGTGCTCTGGGACATGTGGAAGACTAGTGAGAAATGGAGCTGGAGATGTGGTTTCAGATCTTACTGTGAGAGGATGAGATCTTAATGTGAGAGGATGTTATGTGCCAGGCCAGGGAGTTTAGACTTCATCCTGAGACAAAAAGGGAATCATGAGGGTTTTCACGCTGAGCAGTTTTATGTTCACATGTTTGTTTTGAGAGGAGCTCTCTGGCAGCAGCATGAAGGTGTTGGAGGTGAAGAGGCTGAAGGCAGGGAGAGCAGTTAGGAAGCCAGTCCAACAGTTCAGGTGAGTGATGATGGTAACTGAACCAGGGTAAGGGCCTTGGCAATAGAGAGGAGAAGACAAATTTGAGACATTTAACAAATCTTTAGCTGGGCCACTGGGTATTTGGTTGTATAGTAGCTGGTCAGGGGAGTGGTTGGCAGGGAAAATAATAACTTCTGCTGGACACATAGCATTCAAGGGGTCTGGCTACCAGCTGGAGAAGCCCTGGTGGCCTAGTGGTTAAAGTCAATAGTTTGAACCCACTAGCTGCTCCATGGGAGAAAGATGTGGCAGTCTGTTTCTATAAGGATTTACAGCTTTGAAAACCCTATGGGGCAGTTCTACTCTGTCCTGTAGGGTTGCTGTGAGTCAGAACTCAATGGCAATGGGTTTGGTTTTGGTTTGGATACCACCCAGGGAGAACTGTCATTTCAGCTTGAGAACCACAAGTCTAGAGCTGGAGTTGGGGACAGGGCCCATCTCATGCAGTCCCCTTTGGCTTACTGCTCCAGTCATACTGCCCTTCTGTCACTTCTCAGACTGTGTAAGCCATGCTCATATCCACCTTGTTGTTGTTGGCTGTCTTTGAGTTGACCCTGACTCCTGATGACCTTATGCACAACAGAATGAAATGCTGCCTGGTCCTACATCCTCCTCCTGTTTGAGACCATTGTTGTATCCATTGTGCCAGTCCATCCTTGCCCTTGTTGGCCCTCTATGGCACCAAACATGATGTTCTCCTCTAGCAATTGATCCCTCCTGATGACATGTCCAAGCAACTAAGTCAGACATGTTTCTGTTGTGATCCATAGGGTTTTCACTGGCTAATTTTCAGAAATATATCACTAGGCCTTCCCTTCTAGTCTATCTCAGTCTGGAAACTCCACAGAAAACTGTCCACCATGGGTCACCCTGGTGGTACATGAAATACGGGTGGCACAGCTTCCAGCGTGACAGCAACATGCCAACCACCACAGCAGCACAGAACCACACTCTCCATTTTCAGTCTTCCTCTAGTTTTCTGCAAAGCTGACTCCTTCTCCTACTTCACTTCTCAGTTCTGTAAGGGCAAGTTCCTTGCCTTGACTATTTTGTTCAGAGCTAAATTCTCAGGCCAAGCAGAATGAGATTGATGAATTAGTGAATGAATGGTAGCTAATGTCCCGGGGTGAAGAAAGGGGAAAGGATGCACATTAACATTAGAAGATCCAAGAGGAATTCGATCCAAGGGGAAGCCAGTTCATCTGCACATTTGGAGAAGAGGTACTGGAATCCTTTCTGTGTTGTTATTTTTTGTTGATAACAATCATATTAAAAATGATAGTGTTAGGGTCAGAGGGGAGCTCTGGTGGTGTAGTGCCTAAGGCATTTGACTGCTAACCAGAAGGCTGGTGGTTCAAACCC
>NW_006922007.1:2313921-2319193 GCF_000298275.1 Orycteropus afer afer
CCACAGAGGCTGGTCAGAACTCAAGGGTCCTGCCTCTTAGCTCTTAGCCTCCCTGACCTTGTAGGGGACCTCTCTGGCAGGACAGCAGAAGGGGTATCCCAAGACAAGTGGGACCCCCAATATCAGTCTCTCTAGTTCTGACTGGGAAGAGGGAGAGGGGACCTGGGAGGCCTTGAACATTTACTGCCTGATGACCCACATCAACCTATAGACCAGAATGTTTATGACCAGTCATCACATTTTTTTTTCTCTAATATCTAGAACCTCAGGGTAGGATAAGACATTTCAATGAACACATAATCTTTCCTTGTGACCTAATAATCTTGACTTATCTTGCTACTTAATAACCTGGTTGATAACCATGATAAGGAAATAACATTTAAATTAGTTCATTGATGACAAGTCAGCTAAAGAAACAGTGTTTAATATATACCCAGATGCCCATACACGTGTCTACTCAGCTACAAACATGCAAACATGTAGAGGTGCAAGAGAGCCAAGATGGCCTCCAAGAACGTGTGTATGTGTGAGCAGTATATACAGCCCCCAGAACACGAGGACCTTGCAAGGGACTTGCCTTGCATGCATGGGCTCTTACTGATCCAATTGTGCACACAAAGAAAACAAAACAACACGTGCACACAAAATAAAGCAAAGCAACAACAACAAAATGCCTCAGATGACTTTGGAAGGACAGAGACCAAGTTAAAAAATATTAGGCATATTAGCTTCCACTCATTGAGTGCCTCCTAAGAACAGAGGATTGTGTGAAATGCTTTAAATATACTTTCTTACCTATTTTATTATTATTATTTTTAATAACAACCTTGCTTAGGTAACTAATGCTGTTTTAACAAAAAACATGTCACAAGTGGGTAGCTGTAAAGAACAGAAATTTGTTTTCTCGCAGTTTGAAGGCTAGAAGTCCAAATTCAGAGGTCTAGAAGAAGGTCCTTCTTTGTCTCTCTCAGCTTCTAGTAGCTGCTGGCAGTGCTTGGTGTTCCTTGACTTACAGATGCATGTTTCTGTTGTGAGATGGTGTCTGTCTCACCATTGGGTGGTTGTGTTTCTGTATCTACTCTTTGTGGTAAAATACATCTAACAATACAATTGCCAATTCAACATTTTTTACTTGTACAGCTCAATGTTGTTGCTTACAGTCATCATGCCGTGCAACCTCACTACTAACCATTTCTAAAGGATTACATTATAATTAGTCGGAACTCAGTACTACCTAATGGTTATTTCTTTCCCCCCTCTCTTCTGCCCCTGGTGATCACAAATCAACTTTGGTCTCTCTACACTTGCCTACTCTAGCTTTTCATATCAGTGGGATAAATACAGTATTTGTCTTTTTGTGATTGACTTAATTCACTTAGCATAATGTTTTTTTTTTTTTTCTTTTGAACATTTTACTGTAGGTTAGGTGAAAGTTTACAGAGAAAATTAGCTTCCTGTGCCACCATTTATATACATTTTGTTCTGTGACATTAGTTGCAAACCCATCCATGTCATAGACTCTTCCCACTTTCTCCCTGGGTTCCCCATTTCCATTCGTCCATCTTTTCTGCCCCTTCCTGCCTTCTGAATTTTGTTTTTGGGCAAAAACTGCCCTTTTGTTCGGGTATGGTTGATTGTTCTGAGGACACGTTCCTCATGGGTATCAGTTGTTCATTTTACAAGCCTCTCTATTGTTTGGCTAGAAGGTTATATCTAGGAGTAGGTTCAGGTTTGAAGAGTGTCAAAGGGCCGTAGGCTCTGGGGTTCCACCAGTCTCTATCAGACCAGTAAGTGTGGTCTTTTTTATGGTTTTGAATTTTGTTCTACATTTTTCTTCCACTCTGTCCAGAATCTTCTGTTGTGATCACAGTATGAATGGTCAGTTGTGGTAGCTGGGCACCATCTAGTTCTTCTGGTCTCTGACTAGTGGAGGCTGTGGTTCATGTGGTCCATTGTCCTTTGGACTGTTTCCTCAAGTCTTTGATTTTCTTCATTCTTCTTTGCTCTGGATCGGAAGAGACCAATAGCTGTATCTTAGATGGTCCTTGCAAGCTTTTAAGACCTCAGTTGCTACTCGCCAAAGCAGGATGTAGAACATTGTCTTTACAGACTGTGTTATGCCAATTGACCTTGATGTCCCCTAAGACTATGATTCTGAGATCCTAGACCCAGCGATTCATTCCTTCAAAGTGTTTCATTACGTTTAAGAAGTTTTCACAACTTAGCCTGCTGTATGGTTTACTATATACCTGCATACATTTACAGCACATATAAATACATATGTAGAAATATCCTCTGCCAAACCTATATATGCTCATGGGTGTACTCCCATACACCATGCCTCATCTGTTTATCTTACATATCTAGCTATGTATCCACTCATAAATTATTGTTTGTTATTATTGTGTATGTAATATTGTTGTTGTTATGTGCCGTCGAGTCAGACCTGACTCATAGCGACCCCTCCTTGGGTTTCTGAGGCAGTATCACTATGGAAGTAGATTGCCCCATCTTCCTTCCGAGGAGTGGCTGGTGGGTTTGAACCGCCAGCCTTCTGGTTAGCAGTCAAGTGCCTTATGCACTACGCTACCAGAGCTCCTGTGTATGTAATAGTATTTACTATTGCTGCCTTTTACTCTTGCATGCCTCCCAGTGTTTTCCTTTGTTTTGTTTTTTAAGGTTCATCCATTTTATAGCATCTATCAGAGTTTCATTCATCTTTATGGCTGAGTAATATTCCATTGAATGGATATGCCATATTTTGTTTCTCCATTGATGAATATTTTTGAATTGTGTCCACCAAAAATATGAATTGTGTCCACCAAAAATATGTGTTGTAAATCCTAACCTCTATGCCTGTGATCCTATTTGAGAATGGGTTGTCTTCATTACATTAATGGTGCAGATTTAGTTAAGGGACTGTCTGGAGTCAATTTCTTTTGAAGAAAAACCAAACCTGTGCTGTTGAATCAATTCCAACTCAGCAACCTCGTAGGACAGAGTAGAACTGCCCTATAAGGTTCCCAAGTCTGTAATCTTTATGGAAGCAGACTGTCACATCTTTCTCCCAAGGAATGGCTGGCTGGTGGGTTCAAACCACTGATCTTTTGGTTAGCAGCTAAGTGCTTTAACTGCTGCACCACCAGGGCTCCTTTTTTTGAAATATAAAAGATGCGAAGCAAGAGATAAAAGGAAAAGCAGAGGTGAAGGAAGAGAGATGTCAAGTCACATGAAGATTTCCCAGGGACAGAAGCTCAAAAGAGACAAAGATCTTCCTCCAGAGCTGGCAGAGAGAAAGCCTTCCCCTAGAGCCAGCACCCCAAATTCAGGCTTCAGTCTCTGACATATGATGTCCATAATTCCACCAACAATTCAAGGCAATCTAGGCTTTTACTATTAGACATCTTAAAACTCTTCCAGCCTCTACCCATCACCCAATTACAAAACTGCCTCCAAATTTTAGGTATCTGTTTAGGCATATTTTAGAGCAGCACCCCACTCCCAGTACCAAGTGGAACCTGTGCATCAACCAAAAGGGAGCTTTTCAAACAGAACAAGGGGAAACGTGTGGTTTGAAATCAGGAAGGGTGTGAGTCAGGATTGTATCCTTTTACTTTACTAATTCAATCTGAATGCTGAGCAAATAATCTGAGAAGCTGGACTATATGAAGAAGAACATGATATCATGATTGGAGGAAGACTCATTAACAACCTGCAATATAATATGCAAATGACAACCTTTCTTGCTGAAACCAAAGAGGACTTGAAGTACTAATGAAGATCAAGGACTACAGTTTTCAGTATGGATTACATTTCAACATAAAGAAAACAAAAATTCTCAAAACTGGACCAATAAGCAACATCATGATAAACAGAGAAAATATTGAAATTGTCAAGGATTTCATTTTACTTGGGTCCATAATCAATGCCAATGGAAGTTGCAGCCAAGAAACTAAATGACATATTGTATTGGGTAAATCTTTACATTGTTAAAAAACAAAGATGTCACTTTGAGGGCTAAGATGTGCTTGACCCAAGCCATGCTATTTTCAGCACCCTCATATGCATGTGAGAGCTGGACAATGAATAAGGAAGACTAAAGAAAAATGGATGCCTTTGAATTATGATGTTGATGAGCCACCCAGGAGTGGGGGAGAAGGTGATTGGAAGGAGAAGCAAGGAAGCTTGAACCAAGGAAAGACAACTTTAAAATCCTCATTTGTGAAATGGGGTGACAGTATCTTCATCAAAGGCTTTTTTTTTTTTTTTTTTTTTGAGGGATGAGGGTTAATGAGATAAGGGAAATAAAATGTCTTGTAATAGAAAGGGCACCAAGTTAACTATTATTATTTTTATTGTGATTTGGGTGAAAATCTAGAGAGCAAACTGGTTTTCCATTGAACAGTTCATACACATTTTGTGATGTGACTTTAATTACAGTCCCCACAGTATGACAGCACTCTTCCCACTTTCTTCCTGGGTTTACTATTTTCTGTCATCCTTCTTTCCTATCCCTTCCTGCCTTCCGAGATTTATTTCTGGGCAAATGCTACCCTTTTGATCTCATGTGCTTAATTGTTCTAATCAGTGCATACGTCCCTGGTGTTATTATTAATCTCATAGTCCTGTCTATTGTTTGGCTGAAAGTTGAGCCATGGGGGTGAGTTCAGTTCCAGGCTTGAAGGGTGTCTAACGGCCATAGCTCGAGGGTTTCCACCAGTCTATCAGACCAGTAAGCCTGGTCTTTTTTTTTAATTTTGTTCCACCATTTTACTACCACTCTGTTCAGAGCCTCCTACTGTGATCCCTTTTTAGAGTGATCAGCAGTGGTAGCGGGGCACCATCTAGTTCTTTTGGTCTTAGAGTCATGGAGGCTGGGCTTCATGTGGTCCCAAATTATGTGATTACTATGAGCTTGCTGAGTGCTCACAAGGGGAGGTGATGGAACTGAGCAGGTAGATCAACGGGAGGCAGTAGCATGGAAGTTCTACAAGGCAGGCGCTGCAATGTCTGACCCTTGGCATCCAGCACAGTGCCTTGAACATTGAAGACCCTTGACAAAGACTTGCTAAATCAAAGAATGAACTAAGCCAGAGTTGAAAAATTATGAAGTCAGCCAAGTTTAAAAAAAATTTTTATTGTGATTTGGGTGCAAACTTACAAGGCAGATTCATTGTACTCTCAATAGTTGATGAACATTTTGTTTCACAGCCCCAATTACAGTCCCAACAATAAAAAGCTCTCCTCCCATGATTACCCCTTCTCTGTGCCC
>NW_006922007.1:2319595-2322346 GCF_000298275.1 Orycteropus afer afer
TTTTTTTTTTTTTTTTTTTTTTTGGGAGGGATGAGAATTAATGTTGTCATTGTTGTTAGGTGCTGTTGAATCGTCTCTAACTCATAGTGGCTCTATGAACAGCAGAATGAAACACTGCCTGATCTTGTGCCAGCCCCACGATCCTTGCTGTACCTGAGTCCACTGTTGTAGCCACTGTATCTATCCATCTCGTAGAGGTCCTTCCCCTTTTTCATTGACCCTCCACTTCACCAAGCATGACATCCTTCTCCAGGAAATGGTTCCTTCTGACAACATGACCAAAGTAGGTGAGATAATGTCTGGCCATTCTCCCTTCCAAGGAGCATTCTGGCTGCACTTCTTTCAGGACAGATTTGTTAGTCCTTTTAGCAGACTATGGTACTCTTAGCATTCTTCTCCAGCACCACAACTCAGAAGCATCAACTCTTCTTCAGTCTTCCTTATTCATTGTCTAGCTCTCACATACATAAGGGGTGATTGAAAATACCATGGTTTGGGTTAAGCATACCTTATTCTTCAAGGAGATATCTTTGCTCTTCATCACTTGAAAGAGGTCTTTTGCAGCAGATTTGCCCAATGCAATATGTTGTCTGATGTCTTGACTGCTGCTTCCATTGGTGTTGATTGTAGAACCAAGTCATATGAAATCCTTGACAACTTCAATCTTTTCTCTATCCATCGTGAAGCTGTTTATTGGACCAGTTGTGAGGATTTTTGTTTTCTTTATATTGAGGTATAATCCATACTGCAGACTGTAGTCTTTAATCTTCATCAGTAGGTGCTTCAAGTCATGCTCACTTTCAGCAAGCAACTTTGTGTCATCTGCATATCATTGTTAATGAGTCTTCCTCCAATCCTGATGCCATGTTCTTCTCCATATAATCCAGTTTCTTGGATTATTAGATCAGTATACAAGTTGAATAAGTATGGTGAAAGGATACAACCCTGACACACTCCCTTCCTGATTTTAAACTATGCAGTATCACCTTGTTCTGTTTGAACAACAGCCTCCTGATCTATGTACAGGTTCCTGAAGAGTGCAATCAAGTGTTCTGGAATTCCCATTCTTCTCAAGGTTATCCATAATTTGTTATGATCCATACAATCGAATGCTTTTGCATAGTCAAGAAAACATAAGTAAAAATATTTCCGGTATTCTTTTCTTTCAGCTAAGATCCATCTGACATCAGCAATGATATCCCTCATTCCATGTCCTCTTCTGAATCCAGCTTGCATTTCTGGACGCTCTCAGTCAATATACTGAGATAAGGAAAATAAAGTGTACTATAATGGAAAAGTGCACCAAGTTAACTGATTATTATTATTTTTACTGTGATTTGGGTGCAAATTTACAGAGCAAACTGGTTTTCATCGGTAGCCAGGCACCATCTAGTTCTTCTGGTCTCAGGGTCACAAAGGATATGATGGTCCCTGTGGGCCATCATATCCTTGGACTAGTTGTTTCTATGCTGAAGTCAGCCATATTTGCCTCTATGTGTGTGTGTCTCTCCCTCCTCCCCTCCAGTGATGTCCCCTTTTCTATCCCCCAGGAAAACATATTCATAGGACAGGTATAAGAAAACTATGGAGCAGTAGAAAGGGCCCTGGACCAGGAATCTAGAGACCAGGGTTTCACCTTGACTTTGACTCTGGATGATCATGGTGAGTTTCTTCTCTCTGGGCTCCTGTTCCTCATTAGCAGCGTATGAGGATTGGTTGGTTGATCTGCAGGTTTTGTTCTAGTTCTGGCTTTGCAGATTTGATGATAAATTCCACTAAAATGACAGTGTTATTTCCTCCAAGGGTTGTTAGGTGCCATCAAGTCAATTCCAATTCATAGTGGCCCCGGGTGATACAGTAGAACTGCCCCATAGTGTTGTCTGGGCTGTGATCTTTATCAGAACAGACCTCCCGGCTTCTCTCCTGTGGAGCCGCAGGGTGAGCTCCAACCTTTCAGGTGGCCGCCAAGCTTTACCTTGGAGCCACTGTGGCTCTTTCTTCCAAGTGTTTGCATTTAAACCCAGGGCAGAGCCTTTAAACCCAGGGCAGAGCCTTAGTCTAGAGGAAGGAATGACTAATGGTGAAATTCTAGGCAGAGAGGTATTCTCCAGGCTCACACCGCCTAGGAAAGGACAAATAGGTGGGTCCAAACCCAGCCCTGAAACTTGCTGGCTCCTAAAGGTAGCCCTGACTCATACTCAAGGAAGTAGAAGGGGACGCTTTGGGGCTCTTTTTGGGAGGAAGGTCTGTTTGGTGTGAATCCTGGTGACAGCTGGTATGAACAGCCCAGTTCCTGGACATTCCCCCAGTCTTCACTAAAACCAAAAAGAAACCAAACCCACTGCCCTGGAGTCAGATCTGACTCATAGCGACCCCTCCTTGGGTTTCCCGGGCAGTATCACTAAGGAAGTAGATTGCCCAGTCTTCCTTCCGAGGAGTGGCTGGTGGGTTTGAACCGCCGACCTTCTGGTTAGCAGTCACATGCCTTAGGCACTTTACCAGATTAGTAGGCCTTATTTTAAATTTTTATTATGGTGAAAACATACACAACAAGACATTCACCAACATAACAACTTCCACATTTAGTGCTCAGGGATATTGATGACATTTTTCGTGTTGGGCCACCATTATTGCTATCCTTTTCCAAAATACTACACCACCATTAGCATAAACTTAATACCCCGCAAACAAAAGCTTCCCTTTTCCCTCCTCCCTCCTGCCCCTGGTAACCACCAATAATCTTTGAGATTT
>NW_006922007.1:2322746-2330169 GCF_000298275.1 Orycteropus afer afer
CGGAAACCCAAGGAGGGGTCGCTATGAGTCGGGGCCAGGCCGACTCGATGGCAAATAACAACAACAACAACAACAACTATTCCATTATGTATATGTACCACAGTTTGTTTATCCATTCTTCCATTGATGGACACTTAGGTTGTTTCCATCTCTTTGCTATTGTGAATAGTGCTGCGATGAACATGGGTGTGCATATATCTATTTGTGTTCTGCCTCTCACTTCTTTAGAATATATGCCTAATAATGGGATTGCTGGATCAAAAATTATTTCTATTTCCAACTTTTCAAAGAATCACCATACTGATTTCCCCAGGGGTTGTATCATTTTACAGTCCCACCAGCAATGTAGGAGAGTCCCAATCTCTCCACATTAGTGGGCCTTATTTTAAGAGGTGAGTCCCTGGGTGGCACAAATGCTTACAAGCTCAACTATGAGCTGAAAGATTGGTGGTTCAAACCCACTCAGAGATGCCTCGAAAGACAGGGCTTGGCCATCTGCTTCTGAAAGGTCTTAAAAATTCTATGGGGCATTTTAGTCTGTACAGATGGGGTTGCTGAGTGGGAATTGACTCAATGACAGTTAACAACAACAGCAACATGAGTAAGGGGAAAGCATTGCAGGGAAAGAGTTGCTCACTGAAGAGGCAGGAGAATTGGAATTAGTCCTGAGTCTGTTCCTTGCTAGTGGCTAGAGCAAGTCTTTTGTCTCTGGTCACTAGTTCCCTACATATAAAACAACTTTCTGGCCCTTCTCCAATCTTTGGCCACTTGGATCTTCCAGTTCCTTGGATGTCCTAAGATCTCTCCCTGTCCTGGGCATTTGTCTGTGCTATTCTTTCAACCTGGAACACTTTCCCACCCCATCTCCTACCCCACTCACCTGGCTCACTCCTTCCTGTCATGTTCTTTAAAGTTCAGGCTACCTCAAGCACCAAGTGGAAGACAATATGGAGTAGTTAGGACTGTGGAAAACTGGAGAATGCATGTTGCACTGGAGTTAGTCAAGTGCTTTTAAAATATAGTGCTGGCCAGCCAACACCTCTCTGTGCCTCAGTTTGTCCCAGGAGTATGCAACATCTGCCCTATGGGATTGTAAACCCCATTCTAGAGGTTTTTGTGGCACCCTACACTCTCCTGTTTATAACTCACTCACTGCCGTCGAGTCAGATCCGACTCATAGCGACCCCTCCTTGGGTTTCCGAGGCAGTATCTCTATGGAAGTAGATTGCCCACTCTTCTTTCTGAGGAGTTCTGGTGGGTTTGAACTGTCAGCTTTCTGGTTAGCAGTCAAATGCCTTAGGCACTATGCCACCGAGCTCCCCCTGTTTATAACACTCATCATCATTATTTTTTTTAAATTGTGATTTGGGTGAAAGTTTACAGAGCAAATTCATTTTCCATCACCAGTTCATACACATTGTGTTTCATGACATTGATTGCAGTCCCCATAATGCAACAGCTCTCTTTCCACTTCTTCCATGTGGTTACCTCTTTCCTGTGTCCTTCTTTCCTATGCATTCCTGCCCCCCCACCCCCCGAGTTATCTTCCTGTGCAAATACTGCCCTTCTGATCTCCCATGGTGGATTGTCCTAAGGAGTGAACCTACCTGGTGTAAATGTTCACCTTGTAGGCCTATTATTTCAGTGGAAGCCATGGGATTGAGTCCAATTCCAGGCCTGAAGGGTGACTAGGGGCTATAGTCTTGGGGGTTTCATCAGTCTCTATCAGACCAGTAAGCCTGGTCTTTTTATGATTTTGAGTTTTGTTCCACATTTTTCTCCTGCTCTATTCAGAATCTCCTATGCTGACCCCTTTTCGAGTGGTTGACAACACTCATCATTTGTTTACTGTCTACCTTTCCAGCTAGGCTGTTGTTTTGCTTCTCTAGTGCAGTTGTAACAGAAATACCACAAGTGGATGACTTTAACAAACAGGGATTTATTCTCTTACAGTTTAGGAGGCTAGAAGTCCGAGTTCAAAGTGCCAGCTCTAGGGGCTGGGTGAAGGCCTCTCGACCTTGGGCTTCAGCTCAGCCTCTTGCTCCTGGCCCACTGGAGCTGGAGGAATCTCTTAATTCAGGCAGCTGCTGGCTGCTAAAGGTGACAAACCCAAGGTCGACAAGCAAAATGGCACAGTCCCAAGATTATCAAGCAACACGGCAGGCCACAAGTTCAAGTCCAGAAACAGTCCCAAGATCAGCAGACAACATGGCAAGCTACTGAATGAAGACTCAGCCAAATATAGGATCCAATGTGCCAAAAGCCAGGCCTCTCTCAAAACTGCTTCTTATATCCTGGAAGCAGACCACATCCCTAATGTAGCTATTCAGCTGTTCATAGCAGATTTCAGCACGGAATTGATTACCAGTCTCATTACAGGTAATAAGTATATCCAGCTGCCCAGCCACTCAAAACCAGGCCCAGCTGAGTTGACATATAACCTTAACTACCACAGCTTTAAATTCTACTAGGGCAGATTCCTAAGTGTCTTATCCACCACTATATTCCTAGGCCTAAACAGAACTGGCATATAGTAGGTGCTCAATAAATGTGTATTAAATTAGCAAATGAGTGGATGCTAAATAAGTATTTGTTGAGAGAATTAATCTAAGGGCTCATCAATGATGCTATTTGATTCTATTTTACTTCATTCTCTCACCCTGAAAAAATTGCAGCACTGAGATTCCAGCTTCACAGTTAATGATTTGAAGTCTTTATACTCTGGCTTGTACTCAACATGTTGGACTTGATATTATGATCAGGTTAAGTCCCTAACATTTTTAAACACTTTCCTTCAGCACCTTCAATAGGTTTAGGTTGGGAAAGCCAACTAGTAACCCTGGAGTCCTCAGAGCTCTTGCTCATCCAAGGAAGGAAATAATTGCACTGTTGTTGTTGTTATGGTGGCATCTGCCATCGAGTCGGACCCGACTCTTAGCAACCCCTCCTTGGGTTTCCGAGGCAGTATCACTAAGGAAGTAGATTGCCCAACCTTCCTTCTGAGGAGTGGCTGGTGGGTTTGAACCGTCAGCCTTCTGGTTAGCAGTCAAGTGCCTTACGCACTATGCTACCAGAGCTCTTATAATTGTACTACCTCACACTTACATATTCTTAAATTTTAGAGACCCTTCCAATCCACGATCTTTGTTTTGTGAGGTAGGCCTAGAAGGCTTAACTATCCTCATTTCATTGATGAGGAAAACAGACTCTGTTGTTAAGAGAGCAGTATCGAGTTAGCAGAACCTTCTCTGGAACAGACGTATTCTCACTCCTGCATTGCATGACTGGGACAGACATTGCAAATAATTAACTGCCTTCTTCCCACTGAACTCCAAGTCTGCCTCAGAATCCTACTCAACACAGTGTTCCACTTAGCTACCGCCAATAAGCTGAAGTTGACACTTGAGGTGAAAACTATTTGCCACGTGTGGCTGGTGCATGAGGAAATTACCTTTTGATCCTGGCTTCTGCTATCGGGTAGTTTTACAGAAAGAAAGATCAACTTATTTTTCAAGAAGATCTGAGACTCATACATAATCAATACCACCTAACTCCACCACCTGGGCACATCAGAGGGGTTGTACTACCGCTCCCATCTCCCCTCGTTTCATTCTTCCTCCAGGCTTTCAAGTGTGGATGAGAATTGTATCCTGATCTTGCCTGAAATGTTAGGAAGAAGCCTGAAGTACTTCAAGGAAGCTTCAGCCTGGGCCTCCTGACTCCTGGTCGTGCCTGCTATTTACTTTAACTCTTGGCTTCTGCTGAACTTGTCCCCCCTGTCCCCCTTTGATTCCAGGCCCAGACAAGGGGCTGCAAGAGAATGGCATTGTGGAACCTTACTGCAGTTTTGGGTGTCACCACGAGGTGGTGATGTGGTATCCTTTGCTTTTGGTCTCTCTCTTGATGGACATTTTCTAAACTTGCACATTGTCATTCAACAAATAGAACTGTGACTGACATGTAGTTTCACAGTTTAAATAGCTGGTTGAATGTCCTCTCAAGTTGCAGGTGGTTACAAATACTTTTGTTTCCTTGCTGTGGCTTCAAGAATATCAGTGTATTACATGAGAAAACACTGGGGTTCTAAACCTTAACCCTAACTTTACACATAGGGATTGTCTAGAACGTTCTGCTACACTCTAGGTTCCTTCTACAAGACATTTGAAAAGAGACAAAATGGAGGCAATAATTTGGTCTTCCCTTCCTCTTGCAAAACTCCAGGAGACCTAGACTCACTCCTCTTATCCCTTAGATAACGTTGCTTTCCTTCTGTTCCTTCACTGGCTGAGTATATGCAGGACATTAACGGAGCCCTGATGACACTGTGGTTGGGGCATTGGGCTGCTAATCAAAACGTTGGTGGTTCAAACCCACCAGCTGCTCCAAGGGAGAAAGACAAGGCAGTCTATGTCCTTAAAGATTTACAGCCTTGGAAACCCTATGAGGGTTGCTATGAATTGGAATAAACTCGATAGCAGTGGGTTTGGTTTGGTAGTGTCTATGTTTAAGCAATCAGCTGCTAACCGAAAGGCTGACAGTTTGAACCCACCCAGCAACTCTGTGGGAGAAAGACCTGGCAATCTGCTCGCATAAAAATTACAGCCTAGCAAACCCTATGGGGCAGTTCTCTGCCACGTGGGGAGCTCTGGTGGCACAGTGCCTAAGGCATCTGACTGCTCACCAGAAGGCTGGCGGTTCAAACCTACTAGCCACTCTTCGGAAGGAAGGTTGGGCAATCTACTTCCGTAGTGATACTGCCTCGGAAACCCAACAAGGGGGTGCTATGAGTTGGATCTGATTCCATGGCAGTGGGTTTTTTTCTTTTTCTGCTACATGGGGTTGTTATGAGTTGGAAATGATTCGATGACACACAGCAATGTCGTATGTGAAGTGGGCTGCGCAAAGGAGGGAGTGGCTTCAGGTTGCTCTTGGGGCCTTCTGAAAGACTTTCTGGAAAGGAAACAGAAGTATAACACTCCCCTCACTTCCTGGAGGATGCCTGTGACTCCTCGCCTCTGTATCCCTTCACCTCAGCTACACGGGTGACATGTGTTCCCCTTCCCCACTGTCTGTCCTCTTCACACCTCTATGTCTTTGCTCATGCTCTCCTTTCACTCTTGGGCTCAGTGGCTCCTATCTCTGCCTGTGGAAATCCTACCACCTTTTCAAGCCCCAGCTCCAAGCTGCCCCATCCACAAAGTAGGCCCATGACTTTCTCTTTTCTCTGCTTGCATAACTCATTGTTTGTTATGATGTCATCACACTCTCGTTCGTATTGTACTTATTTTTTTTTTTTTGTGTGTGTGTGTGTGTGTTTGTTGGTTCAGACTTCTTTGTCCTTTTAATTTTTTAAATAATTTATTTTTTTTTTGTTGACACTATCTACAGCAAAGCACATAATTCAACCATGTCTATGTGACACTGATGCCATTCTTGGAGTTGTGTAACCATTCTCAGCCTCCTTTTCTGAGTTGCTCCTCCTCCAGTAACATAAAATCATTGCCCCCTCTGGTTCTTATTGAAATATTATTCAAGTTGAAATATTATTCAAGTTGCTGTGGTCACTTGATCCCATGTAGATAGTTCTTATAAGACCACAGTGTTCAAGGCAGCCATTCTTTATTAGTTAAGCTGAACTCTTGTTTGGTTTTAAGAAGATGTCAGGGGATACTTTTGGCTTAACATCTGAAGATTATCTCAGGCAATAGCTTTTTATTTATTTATTTTTAAATGTTTTTATTGTGATTTGGGTGAAAATTTACAGAGCAAATTCATTTTCCATGGAGCAGTTCATACACGTTTTATCTCATAACATTCACTGCAATTCCCCACAGTGAAGCAGCTCTCTTCCTACTTCCTCCCCATAGTTATCCCTTCCCTGTGTCCTTCCCTCTTATGCACTTCCGCCTCTGCCCCCTGAGTTGTCTCCGTATGCAAACACTGCCCTTCTGTTCTCCCATGACTGATTGCTCCAAGGAGAGTACCTCCCTGATGTAGATGTTCACCCACATGCCTGTCTAGGGTCTGGCTGGACGCCACAGGAATGAGTTCAATTCTAGACCTGAGGGGTGACTAGGGGCCATAGTCTCAGGGGTCTCACCAGGCTCCATCAGACCAGCAAACCTGGTCTTTTTTTTTTTTTTTTAAATGATTTTGAGTATTGTTCCATAGGATCTTCAAGACAATAGATTTGGGGGGTGGTGGTGGTGGTGGTGGTGGTGGTCATTCAGCTTCCATGGCTCCAGAAAATCTGAATTCCATGAGACTTTGAAATTCTGTTCTGCATTTTCTCCCATTTGTTCAGGATTCTTCTATAGAATCAATTAGACCACTTTAAAGAGTAATATTTTACTGTATTTTCTACTCACGGTTTACACAGCAATTTAGGTTCCCATTCAATAATTTCTACCCAAGTTGTTCAGTGACATTGGTTATAGTCTTCACATGCCATGAACATGCTCATCATTTCCTTCTGGTTGTTCTTTTTCCATTAATCTAGTTTCCCTACGCTCTTACATTCTCATCTTTATTTTCAAGTAATTATTGACTGTATGGTCTTACATAGGTAATTTTTTAAAAGGAGCACAGTACTTATGGCTGATAGTCATTCTTTTTTGAGTCAATTGTCATTTAGCTACAAGGTCACCCCAGGGGTTAGTTTTAGTTCAAGGTTTTAAGAGTATCTCAGGCCAATAGTCTCAGGGAGTCCTCCAGTCTCAACCAGTCCAGTAGGTCTGTTATTTTTAAAATAGGAATTTGAGGTTCTGTTCCACATTTTTCTCCCATTCTACCAGGAGCTATCTATTGTTGTCCTGGTTAGAATGGTTGGTGTGGTAGCCAGGCACCATCTAGTTCTTCTAGTCTTAGGGTAGATGAGGCCATGATTCGTGTAGATTATTTGTCCTGTAGTCTAGTTTCTTCTTTGCATCTTTGGTTTCCTTCTTTCTCTTTTGCTCTGGACAAGTAGAGACCAATTGCTGTATCTTAGATTCTCTTCATCCTTTTAAAAAATTAATTAAACTGAATAGCTTCAGCTAAAGCTCCAAGCTTCACCCTTTCTTCCTTCCTCTCCAGAGGCAATTATTATCTTGAAGTTCCATTTATCATTTCTATAGCTGTTTTTATATTTCATTTCTACATATGTATGTATCCATGAAATATGTTGTTGCTATTAGGTGCCATCGAATTGTCTCCAACTCATAGCAACCCTATGCACAACAGAGCGAAACACTGCCTGGTCCAGCACCAGCCTCATTATTCTTGGTATATCTGAGCCCATTGTTGCAGCCACTGTGTCTATTCATCTCGTTGAGGGCCTTCCCCTTCTTTATTGACCCCCCACTTTACCAAGCATGATATCCTTCTCCAGGGAATGGTCCCTTCTGACAACATGACCAAAGTAGGTGAGATGAAGTCTGGCCAT
>NW_006922007.1:2332604-2334292 GCF_000298275.1 Orycteropus afer afer
GCTGGACCCCAAGGTTGAGGGGCTTTCACCCAGCCCCTAGAGCTTGGCGCTTTGAACCTGGACTTAAAGCCTCCAAATTATAAGAATAAACTCCTGTTTGTTAAGGCCATCCCATTTGTGGTATGTTTTCTGTCAGAGCGGCACTAGGTAACCAGAACACATATATAAACCTTTCCTTGACTTTTTACAGTAACAGACTAATACAATATTTATCCTTCTGTGATTGACTTATTTCACTCAGCATAATGTCTTCAAGTTCATCTGCGTTATGCAGCGTTTTGCTGATTCTACATTATTCTTTAGGATTGCATAGTATTACATTGTGTGTATGTACCATAGTTTTGTTCTCCATTCTTCTATTGATGGACACCTAGGTTGTTTTCATCTTTTTGCTGTTGTAAAGAGCACTGTGATGAACATGGGTGTGCATATATCTGTTCTTGTCCTTGATTTCACTTCTTTAGAATATCTACCTAGTAATGGTATTGCTGGATCAAATGATATTTCTAATTCCAACTTTTTAAGGAATCGCCATGCTGCTTTCCACAGTGGTTGTATTATTTTACAGTCCCACCAGCAGTGTATGAGAGTCCCAATCTCTCTGCATCCTTGTGAGCATTTGTTATTTTCTGTCTTGTTGAATGTTGCTACTAGTGCTGGAACAAGATGGTATCTCATTGTTGTTTTGATTTACATCTTTGTAATGGATAATGATCCTGAGCATTTCTTCATGTTTGTTGACCCCTTGAATATCCTCTTTGGTGAAGTGTCTGTTCATGTCTTCTGCCTATTTTTTCATTTGATTATTTGTCTTTTGGTTGTTGAGGTGTTGGAGTTTTCTATATATTTTAGAGATAAGTTCCTTGTCAGGTTTGTCACTGACAAATATTTTTTCCCAATCTGTAGGTTCTCTTTTGACCCTTTTGGAGAAGTCTTTGGAAGCACATGAAAATTTAATTTCTAGAAGGTCTTGTTCATCTAGTTTCTCTTCTGCTATTTGTGCATTTTGGGTTGCTTGATAGTCTATTTATGCCATATATTGTTGTTGTTGTTATGTGCCGTCGAGCTGGACTCGACTCATAGAGACCCCTCCTTGGGTTTCCGATATATTAGGGCCCCTAAATTTGCCCCTAGTTTTTCGTTGAGGAACTTTATAGTTTTAGGTTTCACATTTAAGTCTTTTATCCATCTGGAGTTAGATTTTGTGTATGGTGTGAGGTATGGATATTGTTTCATTTTTCTGCAAATGGATATCCAGTTTTGCAGCACCATTTGTTAAACAGACCATCTCTTCCCCATTTAATGGATTTTGGCCCAATATGTAGAATTTTTGAATGTTTAAAATGCATATAAATGGAAGCATATTGTCAACTTCTTTTGAGGCTTTTCTCACTTAAAATTGTTTTTGAGACTTAACTATATCAACACATGTTATGCTTAAATATTTCTTTCTAAGAATAAGATTAAAGTGTTCATTACTTGATATACAGTTATCTCTTTTCCTTTCTTATTGTTATTACAAACAGTGCTGCAGTGAACATTCTTATGTCTGCCCCTTTGTGCTTATGTGTAGAGTTTCTCTAATGTAGGTACCTAGGCATGGAGGGAGCTCTGGTGGTGTAGTGCCTAAGGCATTTGACTGCTAACCAGAAGGGTGGCAGTTCAAACCCACCAGCCACTGCTCAGAA
>NW_006922007.1:2339272-2340119 GCF_000298275.1 Orycteropus afer afer
AAAAACATAATCTGCAGAGCACAGCTTTAAATTTTGATGAGGTTCAATTTATGACTTTTTTCCTTTTATGAATCACATGTTTGGTATCAAATATAAGAACTCTTTGCCTTGCCTTAGGTCATGAAGAGTTTCTTCTATGTTTTTTTTTTTTTCATGAAATTTTTGTTCTTTTATGTTTTACATTGAAGTCTATGATCTATTTTGAGTTAATCTGTGTAAGATGTGAGGTTGAGGTTAATGTTTATTTTTTTGCATACACCCAACTGCTTCAGCATCAATTGTTGAAAAGGTTACCTTTTCTCCATTGAATTGCTTTTGTACCTTTGTCAAAAGTCATTTAGGCATATAGTTGTGTGAGTCTATTTCTGGGTTCTTTATTCTTTTCCGTTGATTCATGTGTCTCTTCCTCTGCCATTACCACATTGTGTTGATTACTGTAGCTACTTCTTAGGCCTAAATATTGGGTAGACTGATTTCCCCCACTTTATTCTTCCCTTTCCAGATTGTTTTAGCTATTCTAGGGCCTGTGCCATTCTATGTAAGTGTAAGAACAAGCTTATTTATGTCTATTAAGACACAAACCTTGTGGGGATTCTGGTAGGGAGCACATTAAACCTATAGATCAATTTGGGAAGAATTGACGTCTTTCGTATGTTAAGTCTTTCAACTTATGAACATAGATCTATTGGCTTTTTATTTATCTCTTTGTATTTCTATTGTTTGCTCTACAGATTATAATATACATACCAAACTTTTCAAAGTCTGTTTTATTCTAGTAAAACATAAAAAGTCTTATTACCATATCACTTCCTCTATTCACTCTCCTTTATAAATGTCATATATATAT
>NW_006922007.1:2340219-2342342 GCF_000298275.1 Orycteropus afer afer
GTTTGAACCCACTAGCCCTCTGCAGAAGAAAGGTGAATCAGTCTATGTACATAAAGATTTACAGCCTTGGAAACGCTATGGGGCAGTTCTACTCTGTCCTGTAGGGTTGCTGTGAGTCAGAATCCACTCAAACAATGGCAGTTTTGTTTTTTTTTTTAGATCAATAGTGCATTAAAATTTCTACTTCCTCACACCATTTATAACACCTGCCGTTCTAAGTCCTGATTTATATTGGCCAATCAGATAAGTATGGAATGAAAAATTTTAAATGCGTATTTCCTTTATTACTATTTGTTTTGATTATCTAGTGCCACTGTAACAGAAAAAGACCACAAATGAGTGATTTGAACAAACAGGGATTTATTCTCTTACAGTTTAGGAGGCTAAAAGTCTGACTTCAAAGGGCCTGTGTGAATGCCACTCGACCTTGGGCTTCAGCTCTGCCTCTTGCTCCTGGGCCACTGAAGCTGGAGGCGTCTTTTACCTTAAGCAGCTGCTGGCTGCTGAGGCTGACAGACCCAAAGTTGACAAGTAAAATGGCACAGTCCAAAAATTATCAAGCAACATGGCAGGCCAGTAGTTCAAGCCCAGAAACAATCTCAAGATCAGCAGACAACATGGCAGGCCACTGAGATGAAGACTCAGCCAAATGCAGGCTCCGAATGTGACAGAAAGGCTCAAGAACCTGTCTCAAAGCATCTCCTTACACACTAGAAGCAAACCACGTCCTTAAGGCAACTACTCAGCTGCTCACAGTAGATTCCACCATGGAGCTGATTACCAATCTCACCACGAGGAATAACTACATCCAGCTGCCCAGCCACTCAAAAGCAGGTCCAACCAAGTTGACACATAACCTTAACTACCACAAGGACGTTATGTGCTTTGGATGTTGCGTGAACACCATATTAAAGTCTTGCATTTCCAATCATCTTTGTAACCACTGCTGCCCCTGCTGGAATTGCTGGTGGAGGCTGGAGGAACTGGTGGTGGCAGCAGGAGCAGAGCCAGAGGAAGCTAACGGGGAGGGAGTGGAGTTCACCCTGCCCCTCCTGCTGTTCTGTCTGCCTGAGCAGCAGGAGCAGCCCGGCCCTGCAGCCACTACAGCTGCTGCCGGTTGGCTGGACAAAACCCAAGAGCCTGCAGCTAGAGCCATATGCTCTACCTTACCTGCCTGTATTCTATCCATTGTCCAGTGCTCCAAGAGTCTGGATTTGGGGTCCTTAAAACCATTCCAAAACCAAACCAAACTGAATGCCATCGAGTCATTTTCCGACTCATAGCGACCCCTCCTTGGGTTTCCAAGGTGTTATCTCTACAGAAGTAGACTGCTTAATCTTCCTTCCGATTAAAACCATTGGGGGGCGGGAATAATAAGCAAAAGGAGAGTTGCTTTCCTTTAAAAAACAAACATATGAGGCCACAGATGTATATGTGGTCAGATGTTGTCCAAACAGACGTTAAGAGTGACACATACCTGTATTGGACTGAAGTCTGTCTCTGTGTCTTTTCTTTCTGCCACATTGCTATCTGAAGGCAATCCCTTTGTTTCCTTTGAGTCTCCTTTTCTTCAAATTAAACATTTCCAGTCCAGTCAGTCTCCACTTTTATTCTGAGGCATTCGTGGATCACCTTTTCCAACTCAATAAATCTTTGTTACTGACCTGCTGGATTGGACCAAGAGAATTGGCCTCTTCTCTTAAGGAGCCTGAAGGAAAAGATAGTCCTAATAGGATATATATCTATACACATGTGGGAATATAACTGCTTTGGGCTATGGTTCTTAACCCTGGTTGCATATTAGAACCACCTGAGGAGTTTTTGTTTTTTAAGCTGTAAAGAAGTGGTAGTTTATTAATTTACACTTTGTGGTAAATCACAGATATTTCCCTACAGTTAAAAAATATTTTTACTATTTATTTATTTATTTGGCGTTCAGTTCTATAGTTTTGACAAATGCATAGTCTTATAACTACCACCATAATCAAGATACATAGCAATTCCATCATCCTCCAAAAATTCCCTCATGTTTCCCATTTGTAATAAAACCCTCTACTCATCATTAAGGAGCTCTGGTGGTGCAGTGCCTAAGGCATTTGACTGCTAACCAGAAGGTTGGTAGT
>NW_006922007.1:2349412-2351179 GCF_000298275.1 Orycteropus afer afer
CTGAGAATGTCTTTATCTCACCTCCTTCCTACAGGTTTCTTGACCCCGAAGGACAGGCTTTGCTTTGGGGTTTTAGGTTTCCAGGCTGCCACTGAGGTAGAGCGCAGCTACACAGCTGAGTCTTGAGGTAGGCCAGGAAAGGAAACAGGAAAACCATCAAGGATTCTTTGTATACTCTCTGGCTTACACAGTCTCCTTTGCCCAGTCTTTTGGTCAGAAAGGTGTTTTGTTCTTGGAATGTTGGCTCTCTGTGCCAACTGTGCAGTTTCCCAATTTGATTTTTCCTTGACTCAAAGCCAGGACATAAAGGAAGAAAAGAAAATGCAAGGAAACTCACCCCCCACACTGGTTACCTTTCAGGTTTGACTTCCCTCACAACCTGTTTGCTTTGCTTCCCAGTCTTTGGGTAGTTACTTTTTGTGTTTTGTCCTGGGCTTTGTGCTGTCATCAGTGGGAGTGATAAGTTACAGTGGGTTTACTCCATCTCGGTCAGAAACAGACCCTGAGGGAGTTTATCTTTGAACTTAATTTTGACCTAATTTTAAAATTATAGAAAAGTTGCAAAAATAGTACAAAGATTGCCCATATACTCTTCATCTGGATTTCTCAAATGTAATATGTAATAGTGTGGTGGTTAAGTTTGTGTGTCAACTTGGCTGGGCCTGGTTGAGTGGCTGAGCAGCTGGATGTAGTTATTCCCCGTGGTGAGATTGGTAATTAACTCCATGGCGGAATCTATTGGAGCAGCTGAGTAACTGTTTTAGGGATGTGGTCTGCTTCCCGTATAGAAGAAATAGCTTTGGGAACAGTCTCTAGCTTATGGCACGCTTGAACCCTGGGTGTAGCTGAGTCGTTCTTCAGTAGCCTGCCATGCTCTGCCAACCTTGGGACTTTCAATGGACTTGAATTAAGGGCCTGCTGTGTGATTTGGTAACATTGGAACTTTGCCTTTTTACTTGTCAACCTTGGGTTTGTCAGCCTCAGCAGCCAGCAGTTGAGTGAAGAAAAGCCTCCGGCTTCAGTGGGCCGGGAGCAGGAGGCAGAGCTGAAGCCCAAGGTCAAGGGGCTTTCACACAGCCCCTAGAGCCTGGCACTTTGAACTCAGACTTCTAGCCTCCAAACTGTAAGAGAATAAACTCCTGTTTGTTCAAGCATCTCATTTGTGGTATATTCTTGTCAGAGCAGCACTAGGTAAGCAGAACAAATAGTGACATATCATCATGTAACATGATTGTTGTTTTTAGCTGCCATGGAGACAGCCCCCAGTTCACGGTGACCCCATATGCAGTGGGACAAAGTGCTGTCCAGTTCTACACCGTCCCCAGGATTGACTGAGAATTGACTGTTGTGGTTTCCCTGGTTGAATTTTGGAAGTAGATTGTTGGGCCTTTCTTTCTCGTCTGTCTGAGTGTGGAAGCTCCACCCGCGCAGCATCATAGCCACATATATGCCCCCACTGCTGACAGACAGGTGGCAGCTGCCCGTGGGGTGTATCGACTGGGAGTCACACACAGGTCTGCTGCACGGAAGAGACAATTTCACCACTGAACCACCAGTCTGGGACCATGTGGGAGTCAGTTATAGATATGACACTCGTTTACTCCTGAGTACTTTGGTGTGATTTTCCGAAAACAAGGATATTATCTCAACACAAAGACAATAAATACATCAGGGAATTAACATTGCCACTCCTCGGAAGGAAGGTTGAGCAATCCTACTTCCGTAGTGATACTGCCTTGGAAACCCAAGGAGGGGTTGCTATGAGTC
>NW_006922007.1:2351279-2352595 GCF_000298275.1 Orycteropus afer afer
GCCAATACTATGGTCCTGAGTTGGTAGATCCATTGGATCTCTCTCCCACAGTGTCTGGTTGTAAGAGGCAGTCATTTGAACAGAACAAAGGGCTACTGCATGATTTAAAATCAGGAAAGGTGTGTGTCAGGGTTATTTATACCCTTTCATCTTGTTCAATCTGCATGCTGAGCAAATACTCTGAGAAGCTGGGCCCTATGAAGAAGAACTAACCATCAGGATTGGAGGAAGACTCATTAACAACCTGCACTATGCAGATGACACAACCCTGCCTAACCGTAGGTCACAAAGATGTTATCCTGTTTTATTTTAAAGATTTTATAAAATGTAAAGAATTGACATGTAGGTATATAATTCATTTAGAGTTAATTTTTGTGTAAGGTATGAGGTGTAAAACCAAATTTATTCTTTTGCATACGGATGGCCAATTTTCCAGCACCATTTGTTGAAAATGCTATCCTTTTTCCACTGACTTGCCTTTGTGCCTTTAAAAAACAGTCCATTGGCTGTATTTGTGTGACTGTAGTTCTGGACTGCACCCCGGGGTAGTGCAAATGATAAATGCAGTTGGTTTCTAACTGAAAGTATGAAGGTTCCAACCCAACCAGGGCACCATGGGAGAAAGGCCTGGTGCTCTATTCCTGGGAAAACCCTGTGGAGCACAGTTCCACACTGACACGTAAAGGGTCACCATGAATCAGAATGGATTGGCAGCAGGGAGTGGTTTGGGTTTATTTCTAGATTATTTTCTTTCATTGATCAACGTACACATCCTTTTACCAATATCATAATGTCTTGATTACTACAGCTTTCTGATGTGTTCAAAGCAGATAGTGTGTGTTCTCCAACTCTGTTACTCTTTTTTGTAACAGTTCTGGCTATTGTAGTTCCTTTGCCTTGCCATAGATTTTAGAATGATCTTGTCAATATCCACAAACAATTCTTGTGGTAGCATAGTGCCTAATGCACTTGACTGCTAACCAGAAGGCTGGCGGTTCAGACTCACCAACCACTCCTCAGAAGGAAGATGGGGCAATCTACTTCCATAGTGATTCTGCCTCGGCAACCCAAGGAGGGGTCGCTATGAGTTGGGTCTGACTCAATGGCACATAACAACAGCAACAACAACATATTGAATCTATAGATCAATTTGGGAAGCGTCTCTTTAACAATATTGAGTCTTCCAACCTATGAATATGTTATATTTCTCCATTTATGTAGGTCTTCTTTGACTTATTTCATCATTGTTTTGTAGTTTTCAGCACACAGATCCCACACGTATTTTGTTAGATTTCTACCTAAGCATGTAGTTTTTT
>NW_006922007.1:2352695-2358647 GCF_000298275.1 Orycteropus afer afer
GCTATGAGTTGGGTCCAACTCGATGGCACATTACAACAACAACAACAACAAATATATCTAACAAACATTTTGCTATTTTAAGAGTTTTTAAGTGTATGACTCAGTGACATTAATTCAGGCCAGTTATTTTGATCTGGAACATTTAAAAACTATGTCTGGGACCTCACTCCATGAGATTCTGATGTAATTATTCAGAGGTGAGGCTTGCACATTGATATTTTAGAAACTACAGCAACCACAACAACAAATTCCCCCAGGTGGGTCTGTTGAGAAACCACTGGCTCAGTGCTTTACCATAAGAGGATCCCTGCTGGGTAGGGTTAATTCAGGAAGGTGGGTCTTTGGCTGGGCCATGAATGATGATTGGTTAGTCCAGAGGCACAGACTTAGATGTAAATTCAGATCCCAGGTTTCCCTCTTGCTACCTGTGATTCTGAGCAATGGATCTCACTTCTCTGAGTCTATTTCCTCATCTGTGAATCTGATATTGAATCTCACCTCATAGGATTCTTGTGAAAATTAAATTAACCAATATTTGAAAAATGTCTAGCCCAATGCCCAGCACAAAATGGGTAGCTGTCATATTTGTATAGCAGTTTATGCTCTGGTAGCATAGTGCCAAGGCACTTGACTGCTAATCAGAAGGCTGGTGGTTCAAACTCACCATTGACTCCTCAGAAGGAAGGTTGGGCAATCTACTTCTGTAGTGATACTGTCTCAGAAACCCAAGGAAGGGTTGTATGAATCGGGTCTGACTCCACGACACATAACAACAACAACAACAACAACAATTAGTATTATCATTTATTTAATTAAATGTAGAGCATTCCTGGCAGAAGGAACAGCCCAAGCAAAGCTGTGAGGCAGGAACAGGGAGTTATGGAAGTGAATGTCTCCTCAGGTGAGGTCCAGAACCACATTTAACTCACATTTGGTCTCTCCCAGAGTGTTAGTCCAGGCAGGCTGATGAGAGTCAACAATGGGTGGGCAAGGAAGAGACTCTTCCAGATGAGTGGTGTCCAAAATCAAGAGGGTGGATTCGAAGGGTGGCTTCCAGCTGGTGTTCTGAGGAGCCCTAGGAGGACCACAGGACCATTGGTAGGACTGAGGAGAAGGTGAAGTGTTCCAAGTCCAAGACTCCCCTCCACATTTGTCTGCTTTAAATATATACTGGGGAGCACTGGAAGAGTTTATTCACATTACAAATTTGCTAGATTCAGTAGTATCCAACAAGGTCCTTTCAACTCATAACTTTTCTATAAGACCGTGGGACATGAGTTTGACCAGGCTTGGCTGCCTTGTCCTCACAGGGCCTGAGTGTGAGATAGGTCTCCTCCCCTCACAGCTGCTGGTGGTTTCCCCGCTGTGGTGGGCTGAACAATGTTGTTGTAAGCTGCTGTTGAGTGGACTCTGACCCCTGACAACCTCATGTACAACAGAACAACACATTTGCCTGGTCCTGCGTCCTCCTCACAATCGCCAGAACGTTTGTGTCCCTTGTGATGGCTATTACACAAATCCATCACACTTGAGGGCCTTGTTGGCCCTTTACATCACCAACCATGGTGTCCTCCTCTAGCGGTTGATCCCTTCTGGTGAGGTGTCCAAAGCAAGTGAGGTGGGCAATGCTCTGTTGTGATCCATAAAGTTTTCGCTGGCTCATTTTACAACTAGAGTCCTAGTCTGTCTTAGTTTGGAAGTCTGTCCACCATGGGTGACCTAGGTTGAGGAATGGTCTTCCCCAAAATATCCAAGATCAAATGCCCAGAACCTGGGAATGTTACCTTACAGGAACTTTACAGATGTGTTCAAGGTAAGGTTCTAGAGATGGGGGCCTTGTCCTGGATTATCTGGGTGGGCTCTGAATGCACTCACAGGCAGGGCGGCCTTGATGACACAGAAGAAGGCAGAGGGAGACGAACACTAAAGCAAGAAGCTAAGTGCTGGCTTGGAAGATGGAAGAGGGGCTGTGAGCCAAGGAATGCAGGAATGGAGTTTTAGAAGCTGGAAAAGACAAGGAAGTAGATTCTCTCAGAGAGCCTCTGGAAGGAGGGCAACTCTGCAACACCTTGATTTTGGCCTTTGGCTTTGGACTTCTGGCCTCCAGAAGGATGAGAGAACAAATGTATGTTGTTTTAAGCCACTAAGCTTGTGGCAATTTGTTACAGTAGGTATAGGAAACTTACATCTGCTCTTGGTCCACACCCCTCTCTCCTTTCTTGAAGCAGTTGATGTTTAAGACAGGCCTTCAACTAGTTCATTCCAGTTCAAAGCCCTGCTAAGAATTTGCATTCCACCTCATCTGGGAATCTTGTTAAAATGTAGATTCTGACTCAGTCTATCTGGGGCAGAAACACAAATTCTCAGCAGGGAATTGAACCACAATGAACCGGTTTGAAGCCCTGGTTGCAGAAACTGCTCTTGTGTTTGTGGATTGTAGTGTGGGCTGTGGCTGAGATGAGGCCTCGCGCCTCCTCAGTAGGACTATGGCCACACAGCACAAAACAATTCAAAGGTGGCAAGATTGACCAGATCTTTTGGGCTACATGATGCAGACAATTCAGATGGATTTTTTATTTTTTATCACATACAAAAAAAAAAAATAATAATTTTCCCACTAAATAGCAAATTTATTACTAAATTGACAAAGTTGACAGGTGTTATATAATTCAGTGTTTTCATTCAAAATGATTGTTTTTAAATGCAATTTGCTTATCTCTCATCAGATTAAGTAAGTTTGTACTCACTGAAGTGGCTTATTTTTGTCCTGGAGTCAGTGGCTGCCCTGGTCCATTCCAAGTCTGAGCCACACTGCTCCCTGGAATCCATGGGCTCCCCACTCCTGTCTCCTGATTCCCTAGGAAGAGGGTGTGGCGATGCTCGTAAAGTAATTAGAGTTTCTGGCTTCAGAGACAGGTGTGACAGGAGAGGGAGGTGCCACTCTCTGTGGGCCAAGCTCATCTCAACGGAGCAGGTAAGCACATGCCCCTGCCTGACTCAGCTGGATGAACCAAACTCAATCCAAAGGCTCAGTGTTCTTTCCCAAATCTCGAAAGCTGGTAACTGGGGCAGATCTCAGGAGGAGACTTAGTCAAGGTCAACGCCATGACTGTGGCAGGAGTGCCAGGGCCCTGCCTTCCACCTCAGGCTCCTCTCATTTGGCAAGTATTTGTTGAACATCACTGTGCACTGAGTGCTCCTTGTCTGATGTTGTGGCTTCGGTCTGGCTCTCCAAGTTTGCTCCTTTCCCCTGAATCATCATCGTTGGTCTTTCCAGATGCCCTTCATCTCACTCTCTGGGAACTTCCCTGATCCTCTGCCTCCCAGGACACAGTCCCCATCCTGTGCCTTTCTGGATGCTTCAGAGCACCATGTTGTTATCTTTGTCACAGAACATGTCCCCCTGTGTGCATATGGAGGTCATCTGTTTCCTTGTTGTCTGCCCTCACACTAGTCTGTGAGTCTTCAAAGGTATGGGTCTAGTTTTACTTGTCTTTGGATCCCCATCATTCTTCACACATACAAACCAAACTCACTGCCATGGAGTCGGATCCAACCCATAGCAACTCCTCCTTGAGTTTCCAAGGCAGTATCTCTACAGAAGTGGATTGCCCAATTTTCCTTCCGAGGAGTGGCTGGTGGGTTTGAACCACCAGCCTTCTGGTTAGCAAGCAAATGCCTTAGGCACTATGCCACCAGAGCTCCTTTCACACATATAAGAGGAGCTGATACTATTTTTTATTAGTAGTAGTATTGCCATATTAATTGAACATTTACTATGGCCAGGCATTGTGCTATGGATATAATCCTAATTTTTTCATTCATCATTACTTTGAGAAATAGGTAACATTACCCTCAATTTATAGATGAGAAAGCCGAGGATCAGAATGGTTAAGCAATTTGCTCAAGATCATACCACTAACAAGTGGTAAAGCTTGGACTCATACTCAGGTTTGTTGGACTCCAAAACCCTGTTCAATAAATTATTAATGAAACAAAGAGTCAATGAATAGAAGGCATTGTGCTAGGAAATATACAGACAACTTGATCACACAGTCTGCTTTTGAGAAGGGTTGTGTGCTGCTAGGAAGGAAAGCAGGTACATAAATACCTAGGGTCTAAAGTAGAGTCCAAGGAACTCTAGTGGTGTTGTGATTAATGCACTTGGCTGCTAACCAAAAGGTCACTGGTTTGAACCCACCAACTCCTCTGCAGGAGAATGATGAGGGAGGCAGTCTGCTTCTGTAAAGATTACAGTCTTGAAAATCTCATGGGACAGTTCTACTCTGTCCTACAGGGTCACTATGAATTGGAATCAAATCCATGGCAATGGGTTTGGTTTTTGGTTTAAAGCAGATTTCATGGGAGTATTGATGGTTCAGTGGAAGAATTCTCATCTTCCATGAGGGAGACCCAGGTTCGATTCCTGGCCATTGTATGTCATTCACAGCAACCACACCTGTCAGTGGAGGCTTGTGAGTTGCTGTGATGTAGTGCTTTCAGATGAAGATGGACTAGGGAGAAATGTCTGATAATCTACTTCCAAAAACCAACCAATGAAAACTCTAAGGATCACAATGATCTTATCTGCAGGAGTGAGTAGCATTTCATTCTGTTATGTGTGGGGTCACCATGAGTCGGGGGCCAACTTGAATGCAGTTAGCAACAACAAGGTACATCCACCCCAAAAGGGCTAGTGTAAAAGGGTGAGGAGGTAGTCTCTGTTCTCTTCTAACTTCACAAGGTGGGAGAAAGATCAAGACCAACAGGCCAAGGCTGATACCTATGAGGTGGAGGTCAGACATGCCTCTACCCTGCACCTTTTTTACCGATTCTGACACCAACCTTACCTTCCACTGCACTCTCTACTTCTCTGCTCGGTTTGATAATTTGTTGCAGTGGGCATACAGAACTCATAGATAATACTTGTGATTATGGAGTTTATTAGTGAAGTAACAGGTTATAATTCAGGATCAGGAATGCTCAAGATTCAGTTCTTCCATAAGGACATTCTCCCCTTAGCCATGACTGAAGGTAGGTCTCTATCTGGCCCTTGGCCCCTTGGCCTGGCCTCTGCCTTGCCTGGACAAGTGTTACAAAACTCTTTTAGCTCTGCTGATTGGTGTCCATAGAGGCACCCCACTCTGCCAGCAAGCCTCCTCAGCTTTCTCACTCTGTGGGCTGGGCAGTCAACTGCTCTGTCTTGTGCCAGCCTCTTGGCTCTGCTGTTTCTGCTGCCGCCATTTTTTTTTGTTTTTTTTGGCCACTGCTTCTCTTAATCTCTCACTGTTTCCAATGTCACAACCTCTGTCTCCTGGATCAAGAAAGTTCAGCGTAGGGATCTTGGGTCCAAAGGATGTGCTCCACTCCTGGCTTCTTTCTTGATGGTAGTGAGATTCTCCCCTTTCCATCTCTGGCATGGCTCATTGTTAAGCCTAGCAGAATGGCAAAACCAACCAGTCTTCATGTAAGGGTTCCACACAACTTAATTTTCATGGCCCCACTCCCATAAGGGTGCCATGCACCTTATTTACATTATTAGCAAGCTATTCAATCCCCTTTGTGGGCCACAGGCACCTGACATTTGCATAGCTTCATCCAGTCATCTTGTGGGAGTCACAAAGACTATGGCTGGAAGGGTCACACCAAGCAATTCACTGCACTACAGTTACAGAGAACATGCTTGGGGGTGTGGAAGGAGTGATTATTTCCACTGTGCATAGAGTATGGATGGACGGAGATAGAATTTGGACAAGTGGAGGTGGCAGTAGAGCAGGGTGGTCCTTCAGACTTGGTGGAAGAGACAGCACTGATCAAACAGAGAAGCAGAATGTACTGGGGTTCAGCTCAGTTGGGCTAGACACACACACACACATGTGCATGCACACACACACACAGTGACAGAAAGTTAGAGGCCTTCAGGCCACCTCCAGGTCATGTAGGCATTTTTTT
>NW_006922007.1:2360652-2363130 GCF_000298275.1 Orycteropus afer afer
GGACTTTGCTAAAGGTCACAGAGAAAGAGCCAGGGAGCTTACTACCATGATCAACAAATGATAGCAAGCAATGGATTAATGACAGCTCTTTCATTATTCTGACAGTGGTCTGCCTTGGTTTAAGGGAGTGGGACTTTGGTGTGAGGCCCTGAATTTCACCCTCTTCCCTTGACCTGCTGCAAGTCCTGTATACTTCCTTTCCTTTATTCCACTGCTTAGGACTTGCCTAGCTGTGACTGTGCGTGCACGCATGTACACACATACACACACATGCACACATGCAAAGCTAGAGGACTTCGGGCCACCTTCAAGACATATAGGCTTTTTTTTAATAGACAGTGCTCGTCATATCCTTGGTTGCTGGGACTTGTCTTTGGAGGCTTCAGAAATGATACTGTGGTACTTGCACACCTTTTCTCTCCCACATTCAGGACAACCAATGTTTTTGTTGATGTCTTCCTTCTAAAGTGCTTCCTTCTAATTGGTGAGGTCATCTTGTTCTCCCGGCCCTTCATGGCGATAGCGACATAATCCCTCGTCTTGAAGACATCTGTGAATGTCCTACACACTTCCATGCCCTCCACCTTCCTTTGAGCCTCACCCGAAAATGGATGGAGAAGGAATGTTATTCACACTCGACACATGGGGAACCTGAGTCGCTGCAAGTTGACTTGCCCGAAGTCACAAAGCAAGTTAGTAGCAGACTCAGCACTCATTCTAGGAATTCTGATTATGAGTCCAGTACTCTTCCTTCATGTTAAAGAATTCCTGCCACTTGACTAATTGGCATCCAAGGCCATTAATGATAGAGTCCTGTGTCTGTCTCTCTGACCTTTGTTCACATCCTATCGCTGCTTCCCTCAGGGGCCTTTGCACCTACTTATCTCTGCCTACTATGCCCTTTCTTCAGAAGTCCATGCCTCAGTCCCTCCTTCCTTCAAGCCTTGCCCATTCAGGAGAGATTTCCTTATTCTGCTTTATTTTCCTTCCTACCGCTTATCATTGCCTGATGTATTGTATGTTTATTTGCTTGTTTCTCACCTATCATTGACAACGAGAATGTGAACTGTTGTTATAGTTACTGTTGTTACAATTTTTTTGAATAGTTTAATATAATAATATAACATCCACTGCTTTTGGCGTGTATGTGTGTATATACACATACACATATATATGTGTGTATATACACACACACACACACACACATACATATCACTGCTGTTGAGTCGATTCTACTCATATTGACCCCTCCTTGGGTTTCTGAGGCAGTCTCTCTATGGAAGTAGATTGCCCAGTCTTCCTTCTGAGGAGTGGCTGGTGGGTTTGAACCACCAGCTTTCTGGTTAGCAGTCAAATGCCTTAGGCATTATGCCACCAGAGCTCCCTAATGCTGTTATAGTATTCCACATTCTAACCAATCCCTTGAGGAGCCCTGGTGACACAACAGTTACATGCCACTAACTGAAAGACTGGTGATTTACGGGAGAAAGACCTGTCCATCTGCTCCCATAGAGTCCCAAAACCAAAACCAAACTCATGGCCATTGAGTCAATTCTGATTCATAGCGATTCCCATTGGGTTTCTGAGACTGTAAATCTTTTCAGAAGTAGACTGCCCCACTTTCTTTCTGCGATGTAGCTGACGGATTTGAACTGCTGCCCTTCTGGTTAGCAGCCAAATGCCTTAGCCACTATGCCACCAGATCTCCTTCTCATAAAGATTATTGCCTAGAAAACCTTAAGAGGCAGTTCTACTCTGTCGCATAGACTTGCTGTGAGTCAAAGTTGCCTCGACAGCTCTAACAAGAACACCGACAACCGACTCCCTACAGAGGATGTTTAGGTTATTTCTAGTTTTTCACTATAGCAATGAACGTATGCTGAATATTTTTACTCACCTGCGTGAGTATTTCTTCAGGACAGACACCTAGAAGTTGGTAGTGCTGGGCCAGAATGTCCACATTTAAAGATTGGAGAGATACAGCTATACACAAAATAAAATACACACCCCACTAACAGTGTGTGAGGAGCTTTGGTAGTGTAGTGCCTATGTCACTTGACTGCTAACCAGAAGACTGATGGTTCAAACCCACCAGCCACTCCTCGGAAGGAAGGTTGGGCTACTTCTGCAGTGATACTGCCTCGGAAACCCAAGGAGGGGTTGCTATGAGTCGGGTCCTACTCGACGGCACATAACAACAGCAACAACACAACAGTGTGTGAGAGTGCCCATTTTCTCTTACTCTCGCCAACACTGGGTATCATTAATCTTTTCAACTCTTATAGGTAGCGAATGATTGCTTATTTTAATGTTTACTTTTGTTACTAAGGGCTTGTTCTTCTAGTGGTGGCTGATGCCCTTGGGCAGAATAATGCTGGGGACTGTTCCCTAGGAAATCACCCTGGAGATGAATTCATTAGCGCCTCACAGCCATTGACAAGTAGCTGAGGGCAGGCCTGAGGAGCTCCAAGGAAGAGC
>NW_006922007.1:2363885-2365268 GCF_000298275.1 Orycteropus afer afer
AAAGCACTTGACTGCTAACCAGAAGGCTGGCGGTTCAAACCCACCAGCCACTCCTCGGAAGAAAGGTTGGGCAATCCTACTTCCACAGTGATACTGCCTCGGAAACCCAAGGAGGGGTCGCTATGAGTCGGGGCCGACTCGACGACACATAACAACAACAACAACAAGGTATAATTTACATACATGCGGTATTGGTACTTCAGTAGAGGTCTCGCCTTCCATGTGGGACATCTGGGTTCAATTCCCCAGCCAATGCACCTCCTGGGAAGCCACCACCTGTCCACCACTGGAGGCTTGCATGTTGCTATGATACTGAACAGGTTTCAGTGCAACTTCAGACTAAGATGGATGAGGACGAAAGGCGGCCTGCAATCAACTTCTGAAATCAGGCAGTGAAAACCCTGTGGACCCCATGGGGTTACTATGAGTACACAAATGAGTCGCCTGTGAGTCAGGGGGTGACTTGACAACAGCTAACAACAATAACAATGATAATTTACATACCATAAGATATACAGTTCTAAGTGTACAGTTGGTGAGTTTTGACTAGTATAACCACCACTTCAATCAAGATATGAAACCTTGCCAACACCCCAGAATTTTCCCTCATGCCCCTTTGCAGTCAACCACTGACTGACCCAGACAGCTACTTTGTTTTCTGTTATCATAGGTTAATGGCTTTGCCAGTTCTAGAACTACATATAAATGAAATAATACAGTATGTACTCTTTCACGTTTGCCTTTTTTTCTTAATTCAATGTCTGTGAGATCCATCATATACCAATAGTTTGTTCTTTCTTATTGATGAATAGTATTCCATTGAATGAATGAATGACTTTTTTTCTGTATTGAACTAGCTTCTGGTGTTTATAATGAATAAAGCTGCTGTGGACATTTGTGTACAAATATTTTTGTGGACATATGTTTTTCACTTCTTTCAAGTAAATACTTAGGAATGGAATTGCTGGGCCATAAAGTAGGTCTCGTAGTGCCTAAGGCATTTGACTGCTAACCATAAGGTTGATAGTTCAAACCCACCAGCCACTCTGTGGAAGGAAGACAGGCCAATCTACTTCCATAAAGATTTACTGCCTCGGAAACCCATTGAGGATTGCTATGAATTGGAATCGACTCAATGGTGGTGGGTTTAAAGTAGGTCTGGGTTTAACTTTATAAGTAATTGTAAGGTTTTTTTTTTTTTGTACAATGTCTTTGGAGAAGGCAGAGCATGGAATTGGGAACTCAGAGGCTAGGACATGATCTTGGACAGGCTACTCTTCCCATTTGTGTCTCAATTTCCTCACTCCATAATGAGGGTAGGTTTCCCTGGGTGGCATAGATTGTCAAGCAGTTGATTACAGGCCCAAAGATTCTTGGTTAGAA
>NW_006922007.1:2365998-2367289 GCF_000298275.1 Orycteropus afer afer
GAAGCTAGAGGTTCAATCAACAGGCTTTCCTCCGATGAATATTTGTTAGGTGCTGTAGAGTCAGCTTCAACCCACAGCGATTTTATGTGGAACAATGAAATGTCGCCTGGTCCACCACCATCTTCACAATTGTTGCTATGTTTGAGCCCATTGTTCCAGCCACTGTATCAATCCATCTCATTGAAGGTGTCCCTCTTTCTCACTGGCACTCCACTTTACCAAGCATGATGTCTTTTTCCAGCGATTGGTCCCTCTTGGTGACAGGTCTAAAAGTCAGTGAGATCAAGTTTTGCCCTCCTCACTTCTAAGGAGCATTCTGGCTGTACTTCCTTTCTTCCAAGACAGATTTGTTTGTTCTTCTGCAAGTGCAAAGGCATCAATTCAAATGCATCGATTCTTCTTCAGTCTTCCTGTTTCATTGTACAGCTTTTGTATGCATAGGAGGTGATTGAAAATACCACTCCAAAGACAAACAGAGATCTTAATATTTCTCACTTTGGACTGTCATGGTGTTTCTTTTCCTAGTAGAGCCAATTTAGAACTGATGGTTCTTCATCTCTCTCTCTCTCTCTCTCTCTATTTATATATATGTCTTTGTGGGTATATATTTCTGTGAATACATTTATTGATGTGTTTGTGTGTATATGGTACCACTAACCAGAAGGCTCTCAGTTCAAACCCACCAGCCACTCCTCAGAAGGAAGGTTGGGCAATTTCCTTGCATAGTGATACCGCCTCGGAAACCCAAGGAGGGGTCGCTCTGAGTTGGATCCGACAGGACAGCAGCGCGTTTGGTTTGGTTTATATAATACTTTAGTGAAAGTAAACTTAAAACATTGGTCCAAGCTCCTGGTTGTTCACTGTTTCACCTTTGTCATTCAAAGTGATGAGAGTGACATGCTTCTTCTGTTGCTTCCTGGTAGGATTTCCAAAACTTGGAAAAACCCTCTTGAGGAGTTTGCCTAAGGCTCTTAGAAAATGGAAGCGATCAGGGACACTGGATGGTGGATTTTGTTCTCTTCCTCTTGCTCAGACAGAAGATAATTCTTTGACTGAGATTCTGCCTTATTGCTTTGTCTTACCGTGTTTGGATCTCAGCAGGGACAGGTGAGCCATTGTTTGGAAAAGTGTGTGTAGGCACCATATTTACTTGTATATATATATATAAACAATGCCAGTTGCCACTGAGTTGATTCTGACTCCTGGCAATGCCATGTGTATCAGAATGGACTGTGCTCCACACAGTTTTCAATGACTGATGTTTCCACAAGTCTATCACCAGGCCTCTCTT
>NW_006922007.1:2368734-2369537 GCF_000298275.1 Orycteropus afer afer
GTTCATCTCCTCTCTCTTCTTCCCTTCACTCTTCCCTCCCTTTCTTCTCCCACCTATTTATTCAGCAGATAATACATTCACATGGTTCATAAAGTGCATAGGGTATATAGAGAATGCATCTCAGCTATCCATATTTTCTCCCTGGAGACAGTAAATTTTGCCAGTTTCTTATGCATCCTAGGGATTTTTTGTGTACTGATAAGCAAATACGTACCTATTATTTTACACTGTTTGCATACTATTCGCTGTTTTGCATATTTTGCTTTTTGAAGCAAACAAAATATCTAAGAGATCAAACTTATTCTTATTTCTTATCCTTTTTGTGTGAAGGAAGGTTGGGCAATCTACTCCCGTAGTGATACTGCCTCAGAAACCCAAGGAGGGGTCTCTATGAGTTGGGTGTGACTCGATGGCCCATAACAACATCAATAACATGGGTGCATAGTATTATTCCATTAAGGGGATGTATTGTGATATATTTGAACTACTTTATGGATGAGCATGTTCCAATATAAACAGTGCTGCAAGAAATAACGTTGAGCATAGGTTCTTTCGGCTTTATGTGAGCCTGTCTGTAGCATAAATTCTTAGAAGTAAAATTTTGGGGTCCAAGAATATGTGCGTGTATAATTTTTATCAAAACAAAAAACAAACTCACTGCCATTGAGTCGGATCCAACCATAACGACCCGTCCTTTGGTTTCTGAGGTGGTATCTCTATGGAAGTAGATTGCCCAGTCTTCCTTCCAAGGAGTGGCTGGTGGATTTGAACTGCCAGCCTTCTGGTTAGCAGTCAAGTGCATT
>NW_006922007.1:2371167-2372265 GCF_000298275.1 Orycteropus afer afer
CCAGCCAACCAGCCACCCACCTGAACTGTGGCTCCTTGTTTCAAAAAGAATTGAAAAATACTTGTAATAAGATTTATCCAGTCAACACATATTAATTGGGTTTATGTGTGTTCCAGACCTGTGTGAGAGGTACTGGAGAGAGAGCAGTGAGTGAGAAAGACAAAGTCCCCATCCTCACAGAGCTTGCCTCCCAGTGGGGAAGTCAGACGATACACAAATGAGCAACGGAGTTAATAAATACTATTCATTTGGTTATGAATAGTACAAAAGACACGAACTGGGGTGGGAATGGGGCTGCTTCAGTTAGAATTGCCAAGGAAGGCATCTCAGAAAAGGTGACACTTGAACGGAGACCTGGAGGATGAGAAGCCGAGTCAGCCATGTGAAGAGATGGGGGGAGCATTAGGTAGAATAACAAAATGTGTAGTTTCCAGAGAGGAAAAGAGTCAGGCATGCTGGAAAAATAGGAAGGGGGCCATTGTGTCTGGATCCTGGTTAACAATGGTGTGAAGTGATCCTAGAGTGATTGGGAGGGGCTAGATCATGAAGACCACAATAATAATAATAATAATAATAATAAAAACCAAACCAAACTCACTGCCATGGGGTCAGATCCGACTCATAGCGACCCCTCCTTGGGTTTCTAAGGTGATATCACTACAGAAGTAGATCTCCCAACCTTCTTTCCAAGGAGTGGCTGGTGGGTTTGAACCGCCAGCCTTCTGGTTAGCAGTCAAATGTCTTAGGCACTATGCCACCAGGGGCTTTATGTTTTATTCTAAATGGGATAGGATATCGTGGAAAAGTTTTCACCAAGGGTATATGTGATCTGATTTACTTTTGAAAAGGTCCCTGCCTGCTGTGTGGAGGGGAACAAGAATGGGAGAGGGAGAGGGCCATGAGGCTGGTGTAGGCTGATGGTGGTGGCTGGCCTCGGGTGACAGCAATGCACATGGGAGAGCTGTGGATGGACAGAGCTGGGAATGGAAACAGTTTGGTGATAGAAGCAACAGGACTTGCTAAAAGATTAGATATGAGGGTGGGGGGAATGATACCAAGAGGAGGTGGCAGCTTGAGCAAATGAATGTGTGATGGTCC
>NW_006922007.1:2372580-2374452 GCF_000298275.1 Orycteropus afer afer
TTTCACGCAAATTCTTCTGCTAGTTGGGGTTTAGTCCAAATCTGCATCCTTTCCTTCAAGGCTCAGGGGTCCAAGATTATCTTCTGTGTCTGTATTTATTGGTTTCCCTTTTCTTTGTTGAAGAGGGTCTGTGCAATCCTTCTGCCTAGTCCGCCATCTTGCCCCGCCTACCAAGTCCTATTCTTTCATCTCCTAAACATTTCTGGAAATTTTTCTCTTCCTCTCCACCAGCGTAGCCACTGGCAAAGTTTCAGGCATCCCTCATCACCACACACCAGATTAAGCAATGGCCTCCTCTCTGCCCTTGGCCTTTAGTCTTGGCCCTTGGTAGACTACCCTCCTTGCAGCTGCCTGAGGGAGTAGTTTGGGGTATCTCACCACTATGCTTTCTGTGAAGTTGTTCTTAACCATTCTTTTTTGGGGAGTGGGGAGTGGTCATTGACCTTTTGGAGAATTTGCTGAATGTCATGAGCCCTCTCTGAGGGCTCTGAGAAGAATTTTGCATACAATTTTAGGAAAATGCCTGAAACCTACCTCTGTGGGGTCCATGAACCTATGGCTAAGGACCACTGCATCACTGGTCCTCAGTGTTCTATGGAATGAATTCTAGGATGCTTAGCATGATGTACAAAGTTCCCTTTGGTCCAATTCCAGCCCACAACTCTGGCCTTATCTCCTGCTGTTCTGGCCATCCATGCACACTGCAAGCACTCCCCATTCTCTGAATAGGCATACTATGTTCTCTCACACCATCGTACCTTTCAAACATGATGCCCTTTGCTGGCCTGTCTTTCTCCAATGAGTTACTTCAAGAATTCCTACTTATCTATCAAAGCTCAACACAAACATCTCATCTTAATGTTATTTCTTCTGTCTCTCTCTCTCTACCTCCCTTAGCCAGACAAGTTTAGGCACATCTTTCCTTACCTTCTCAGAAGGAAGATTGGGCAGTCTACTTCTGTAGTGATACTGCCTCAGAAATCCAAGGAGGGGTCTCTATGAGTTGGATCTGACTCAGTGGCAGTGAGTTTGGTTTTTTTGGTTTTCCTTACTTTGCCTAACCCTCAGAGCACTTATCACATTATAATTGTTTTTGCTCATTAGTTCAATTCATTCATTCACCCAGCTAACGTTTATTGAGCATCTACTATATGCCAGCCCCAGCCTTGGCCAAGAGATATTGGCACTACCCTCATGAAGCCTGTAGTTTAGTGGGGGAAGGCAGACATTAAACATATACAAATAAATGTACATTGAAAATTGAGGCAAGTGCTAAGAAGGAGTAGAACAGGGTTCTCTGAGGGACCATTTAGGCTGGGGATAGGGTGCAGGAAGCTTCTTGGAGGAAATTTAAGCTGAGACTAAAGGATGTGTGGGAGCGAGCTGAGTGAAATGTCAGGAGGAACGGTCCTTGGGGAGGAACGACATGTGCATATTATACATAAACTTTCCTTGATGGACTATGAGGGCCTGGAGGCCAAGGTCATGTTTTACTCAAGTTTGTAACCCCAGTGCCCCAGTGATTGACCCCAGTGAATGCCCAAAGTGAATGAATGAATGAATGAATATATTACTCAATGTAGAATGATCAGGTGGGAGGGAGTCTTCTATTGATCCAGAGGATTTTTATTGGCTAATTTTCAGAAGTAGGCTGCCAGCCCTTTCCTCCTGGTCTGGTTAAATCTGGAAGCTCCTCTGAAACCTGTGCACCATGGGTGACCTTAGTGGTATTTGAAATACTGGTGGCATAGCTTCCAGCATCACATTACCACAAAAGCCACCACAGTATGACAGACCGATAGGACGGTAAAAGTCCGGCTCACTTACATTGGACACATCATCAGGGGAGACCAATTGCTAGAAAAGGACATT
>NW_006922007.1:2375272-2393096 GCF_000298275.1 Orycteropus afer afer
AACCCAAGGAGGGGTCACTATGAGTCGGATCCGACTTGACAGCACATAACAACAACCACAAGCAGATGCTCAATTGGCATTTGTTGGATGAATGCATGAATGAAGTCCAACGCCACTGTAACTTCCATGGGCTTCTCAGTTGCTTGAGGATTTTCTAGCCTTGTTCTGTGTTCCTGGAATTTCAGACTCAAGGGGCAGGCTGATTGATGAGTGGTGTATTGGCACTGTGAAGAGGAGGTTCACAGGTGAGAATCTTGGTGAGTTTCTTGCCAGTGCCTCAAGGCTTCTGGGCCACCTCCTGCCAGGAGCTGCATCTCTGAGTCATATCACAAAGGGAACCAGGACACGTGGGGTGATGGTGTGGCTCTCCAGGACCTGAGTGAGAGGTAATGCCCCTGCTCCACCTGCTCTCATCCTGGGTTCTAAGATTTCCGAGAAGCAAGGCTCTGGGCAGAAGATAGTGCCTGGAATGCTGCTGGATTTTGCCTTCATCTATTACAATGACTTACTGAAATGCTCACACCTACTTGTAGGTGGGGCCAAGTGCCAAGCTGGGGGTGGAGGTGGGGCCAGAGAAGGGGGGCAGGCTGGCCAGGGAATAGGCTCAGAATCAAGACTAAGGCTCCACTTCCCTTGTTTCATCTCCTTTCTCTCTCTCTCTCTCTCCTCTTTACATGCACAAGTTAAAATACAGACTTTGGTATAATTAGACCAACAAGGCTGAGAGCCAGCTTGCCCATTTACCAGCTGAAGAACCTTGCAACATTACTTGATTCCTTTGAGTTTTAGTGCTCTCATCCATAAAATGGGGATAACCGTGGGTCACTGTGAAGGCTGAAATGGTACCTACATGTGTAAGAGAGTTCATCTTCTCTGTCTCTGTCTTCTGTCCTGTGAGGGAAGGACCCCAAGATAAAAGTGATCATTTTATTGAGTACTGAAAATGTGTTTGGCACTGGGCTGAATGTTTTCCCTATGTTCTTTCACTTATCTTGAATATTATTATCCTCATTTTTTAAATGAAGAAACTAAGATCCCAAAAAGTCAGATAACTTGTTCCGAGGTTACTGAGCTCATAAGAGAACAAGCCAGAATTCCAACCAGGTATGCCTGACTGCATAGATGCTACTCTTTCCATTTCATTTCTCCGCACTACTTGATAGCTATTGAGTTGTTGGTTGAGGAGTGAGATGCCTCATGAGCAGTGGTCATGTTCCCCTTTCCTGTTTTAGAATGGTGGTGAGGAGTAGAAAATGTCACCCTGGGGCCAGCAGATGCAGCAGGGGATGAAATTTAGGATGAAGAGAGATTGGCCTGCTTTTGATGTACAATTGATGTACAATTGGCTTATTGTCCCCACTTCATAGACAGAGACGGAGGCCCAGGGAGCTCCAAGAACCTGGGTAGAGTTGGAATTGGGAACGGAATTCTACCTAAAGAACCAACTGGTCACATTCTGCTAATTTGACAGGTGATAAAACAGTCTCAGGGAGGACAATGACTTGCCCAAGGCCTCTTGGCAGAGCAACAGACACCTGAACTCAGGCCTCCTGACTGCTGGGTCAGGACTGCTGACTGCTGGCTTTTCCAGCTGCTCCAGGCTGAAGACCAGGGTTGATGCTGTGAGGAGCTCTGGGGAGGGTAGGATGGGTGTCTTGCAGCATCTCGTCCCATGGCTCCTCCCTGAAGCCCAGCTGGGATTTGGGATCTAGAGGAAAGAGCTACCACTCACCATCCAGCAGTCTGGGTCTGAGCCCAGCCCGAAGCTGACAGGTGCTCAGAAAGCCTCTGTTAGATTACAACGAGTCCCCATGTCACGGTGATTTTCAAAGAATGCAAGGGACTTGCCCAAGGTCACCCAACACATCATGGGCTAATACAGGGCTCAGATCCTTGCATGGAGTCTGTCAGGGGTCAGTCTCCTGCTGATTTTGGTTTTAGAGGGAGTATCAGGAACACTTTGTTCCTTCAGCCTTCATCCTCCCCTCTTCACTCTCTCCAAGGCCAGATATCAGCTCTCACGAAGCTGCCTGAAGCCAGCTCTCTAGTCCTTTCTCCTGGTCCTTCCACTCATCCTTAGCTCCTCTTTCCTGGCAGCTCTTTGACTTTTACCCCTGACCTTGGACTCATACCCTCCAGTGGTGCCTCCCCATCCTTCCTCAAACAGCTCAATCCCGCTTCCTTCAGCAAGACCTTCCCTATTCAGACTCCTTCGCCATCATTGATCAACATCCCTCTTCTCTGGGCTTCTATAACTGAGCCGACAACAAAGAAGAGGAAAAGAAGAGACAACTATAGCAGCCATCTCAGCCCCTCACCTGTGTTGGTGCCTCACTGTCAGTGAGCACCTTTTCATACATCATCTCAGGTGTAGGTATGCGAGTTGGTAGGTATGTGAGTCCGTCATTGTTGGCTATGATGTTTTGCAGATGTTCAAAGGGAGGTCATGGATGTTTAGTGAGCTGTCCCTGATCCACTACTGGCTGGTGGCTAAACTGAGATTCAGACTAGCTATATGGAGCCCCTCGCCAGCTCCCACTTCCTCAAAGCTCACAGCCTCTCAACACAGGCTGCTGATTTCACTGCATGGCCAAAGCTCCAGAGATGACCATTCCACCACGGGGTCCCTTGCCAAGAAGCACAGTTTTGCCAACGAGGGATGATCACAGCACATTTTGGGCCTTTCCTAGCTTCAGGCCTCCTGGGTTGGAGCTCCCAGGCTGGCAGGAGCAGATGGGACTCCTGTGGGACTGCCACAGATAAGTGGTGTTGAGCGGGGCAGAGAAAAGATAGTGCTTACTCCCAGTTACATACCGTGAGTCAGTACCCTCTGAAACCCTGGTTCCTCACTCTTTCTCTTACCCCCTTTCATCTACAGATATTAGCTTAGCAGCTTCAAGGTCATTGATAATTTTATCTTCTACCAACAGGGCTGGCTGTGACTCAGTGGACACCTTGCCTTTTAAGTTTGGAGCCTTAATCTAAACTTATGAACTCATGTGGCCTTAGGTGGGGTCTACTTCCTGTTCTCAGGCCTGTCTTTCCTTATCAGCTTCATCTTCCCTTATTGTTGATGGTGTTAGTTGCCCTCAGGTTGGCTCCAACTCATAGTGATTCCATGTACAACAGAACAAAATGGTGTCTGGTCCTGAGCCATCCCCATGATCATTGACATGTTTCAGTCCATTGGACAATACTCTGTTGTGAACCACAGGGTTTGTTTGCATTGTCTAATTTTTGGAATTAGATTTCCGGGATTTTCCTCCTAGTCTATCTTAGCCTGGAAGCTCTGTTGAAACATGTCCACCATTGGTGACCTGCTAGTATTTGAAATACTGGTGGCATAACTTCCAGTGTCAAAGCAACATGCAAGCCACTGAAGTGGGACAAACTGCCAGACTGCTCGTGGTCTTCCCCCATGGCTGGGGGCTTTCTTCCCTCTCTAGGGTTGTGGTAACAAGGTCCCATTTAGTGACCGTATTGGCACCAGTTTGGGCAGGAGATAGGGGAAAGAGTGGCTCTCAGCAGGAGGTCGACAAGTTCCTGATCAATGAGCAGTGACCCAGAAGCTCTGGCCAGCTGTGTAGGGGTAGGCCATATCTCACATTGTGTTCTGGAAGCATCTGCTCAGGAAAACTTGGGTTTAAAGTGTCCTTTAGAAAAGATCAATGAGGATGAGCAATCACAAAAGGGCCTCAGGCAGCCTGGGGACCATGGTTGGGGGTAATTGCTGATGATATTTTTAGTTATTTTTACTTCTATCTCTGCCTGGCCCCTCTCCATGCATTGCACCCCTTGCCCCATGCTTACCCTTTCCTGAAATGTCCCCCACTCCCCGTTCACCTGGCTCACTCTTCCTCTTTCTAGTTCTGATCAAACCAGAGCATTCTCTGCTCTTCCCCCAAGCTTACCTCATTCCCAGGTCAAATTTTTCACTAGATGCTTGGAGCCTTAGTACTTCTCCTTCAAAGCACATATCACAATTGTGATTTTTCTAGATATTTGTTTAATGTTTGTTGGTGGTGTGTCTTCCCTACCAGGTAGGAGCCAGGTGTGACTTTTTCACTGTTGGATCCTCAGGGTCAGTGCCCATGACCTGGGATGGAGAAGCTGCTCTTTTGTTGCAGGAATGAATGAATGAAAGAAATTCCTGGCTTCTCCTTGGCCACTATCCCTTCCCCTCTCTGCCATCCTTATGCTACTGTCCTAGAAAGATCAAAAGAAGCCTTGGTCCCTTACCTTTTGGGATTTGCTCATTCCGTAGACTCCATTTTCTGTGCCTTGTCCTTTTGGAACTTGTCACAGCCTGGCCTGGGCCTGGACTTTTCCTGTGGGTGGAAGCTCCCTGAGGGCAGGGACTCTGCCTGGCCCAGAGACAGGTGAAAACACTTTGCAGAATGTAGGAATGACTGGAGCTGTGGCTGAGGGGCTGACTTCTTCTGGAGGGGCACCCCCAGTGGAGAATCCTGCTCCAGAGTCCACAGAAGAGGAATTCTTGATCCCTGTGGGCATTATGTCCCTGGTGGTGGAGACAGCTAATGTACTTGGCTGGTAATGGACAAGTGGGGGGTTCAAATCCACCAAGATTCACCTTTGAGGAAAGGCCTGGAGGTCTGCTTCCAAAAAAAAAAAAAAAAAATCAATCATAGAAAACCCTGTGGAGCATAGTTCTACTTTGACACACATGGGTCAACGTGCCATGAGTCAGGTCAACAGGATGGCAATGGGTTGATTTTTTTGGTCTTTCTTGGTGGACATTTTGCTGGGTTCTGAATATGCCCTTACACAATTCATGCTCTTTGGGATGGGTGTGTAGGGGATAATGGGGAAGACCCATACCATGGATGCTGCCCAATGACAACTTCAGTGGGAAGGACAAGTGTGGATGGGAGAGGACAAGAAGTGGACCAGGCTCTGGAGGCAGATGGGCTCTGTCCCCAAGGCCATTCACCTTTGGGCAGTGATGGGTGGGAACAGCCATCACCACCCGGAAGTAGATGCTGTTCCACCACTGTTTGCTAGTGGTAGGCAGGGAGGGCTTGAGGCCAAACAGAGTCCTGGCAGGGTTTGTGCAGGTCCTTCTCCTCCCTAAGCCTCATCACCTGAACAGGGCTCCCCTGTCCCCAAGTAACCACTGTTGGCTCCAGGGTGGCCTCTGTGAGCATCTCTCAGCCCTCCCTCCTGACTAGAACTGCCTGGCCAACTCTGTTATAGGCTCCCTGTGTGACCTTGGGCAAGTCATACCTTCTCTCTGTCCTAAGCCCCAGCTTGCACCCTTAACACCTGTTTCTAAGTGGGCCAGCTGAGTCCCCAACAAGGGTCAGGGTTTGATAAGCTGCTTGGAAGGGGTTCTCTGATATTGTCCCCCCCCACCTGCCTCAGAAGGGCCCCAAATGGCATTATTGGGAAGCAAAAGAGGCCCAGGACAAGGAAATGGTTCCCTGGGAATTCCGTCTCTCTTCCTCAGAGCCTCAGGTTATGGAAGGGGAGTCAGGAAGGTGAGAGGTGGTCATCTCTGTGACGAACAGATTGCAATTGTGCTGAACTTCCCAACAGTATCTGGGAACTGCCTTTCCTTCCCAGAAGGTTATCCAGGGAGATGGAGACCTTGCTGACTTTACCATCCCGTGGTCTCTCCCACCCATTTCACCAAGGAGAAGCCCGGTGTGGGACTGGTCCAAGAGTAGGCGGGTGAGTTGTAGCTTCTAAACCCCCGCCTCCAGGCCACCTGGTCCCTGAGGGAGCGGCTCTAGGTCTGCCCGGGGTGCGGCCTCCTGGCGGGCCCAGAGGCAGTCCGGCCGGTGGCTGCGGAGAGCAAAGCAGGCCATTGTGCTAGCCGGGCACCCCCCCCCCCGGCCGGCCCCTCCCTGCTCGGTGACAGCCCTTACCTGCCCACGTTGTGGCCCCGCCAGCAGCTCCGGCCTCTGAGGCACCGCGCGTCCTGGCGCCCCACTCCCCGACAGAACGCATAGCGCAGCGCAGCGCAGGGACCCCGCACTGCCGTGTCGCTGTCCAGGCGTCGAAGGTCCCCTCCTCCGGGGCTGATCATTAACCCAGAGGCCGTATAAGAAGGCTGCGCCCGACCGACCGGGGCGGGCGGGATACATTGCAGCCATGGACCTCAGCACTTCGAGTCCCGCGGTCACCGCCTCCCCGGAGCCCCTGGCGTCCCATGAGCGCATCCGCAATGCGGCAGACATCTCGGTCATCGTCATCTATTTCGTGGTGGTGATGGCTGTTGGACTCTGGGTAGGTAAGGGCCTGAGAAGGCCGGCTGAGGAGCCAGGGCAACGGGAGGGACCCGGGGCGCATAGAAAGCGCATAGAAACACTCCAACGGGGAGTGGGGGCTGTGGGTTTAATTGTGAGGTCTGCGGAGCAGAGTCCGAACGACTGGAGCCTTGGAAGCTCTTGAGGAAAGTTCATAGGGCACAGTGTGAGGTGAAGGGGACCAAGTCAGGATGAGAAGGGAGAGAGGTGCTAAGAGGAGTCAGCCAGGAAGGCCGGAAGAGGATGTGGAGGGTGTGTATGGGTCAGCGTGGGAATGGGACTCCATTGACAGAGGGTGTGAGGGGCCAGGACCTGCAGCTTGCTGCTGCAGGGAGGGTCTGGGGCTTGGGAGGTGAGCCCACACAGAGGTGATTGTCTAGCCAGAGGGAAAAGAAACAGTGTCAAAATAGAGGGACACAAGCTCTCAGACTGGCCACCAGCTGCAGGTGCCTGGACAGCTGGTGGAAATCTGCCAAAGGCACCTCCTGGGAAGACTGGCTCACAGACCTGGTGCCCTGGGTTGCAGGGGCTGGAGCAGTTGGAGTCCTGGCAGCAAGGCCAGGAGGAGGAAGGCAGGAGGCTGGCCTGGCTCTGGAAGAGGGAAGTGCTGTGACTCCCCTTTGGGACTCTGGGGACACACCAAACCAGAGAAACTTGTTCTCAGTGCCTGGAACTGAGAGATTTCACTATGACAGATTCTGGCACACCCAGTCACTAGAAAAGGAGGTGATTTCAAAGTGTGCAAAAATATTGCAGCCACTTTCAAAGGTTGTCCTGGAGGGTGACAGATGGAAGGACTGAGTGGAGGGAGACTGTGGTACCAGCAGGTGGCTGTGTTCAACTCTTGACTTAGAGGAGGCAGGGTGGGCATTGTCCGTTCCATGACCATGGAGTTTTTTCAGGGGTGAAAGGAAGTGTTCATTTTATTTTTTTGGATATGTGTATGTGTTTATGTTATTATTATTTTTTGAAAAAGAATAGAGAGAGTAGCTATGACTGAAGGCCTCCCGTAATGTCATGTGGAGTCAGAGTGGTTGATTTCATATTCTGCTTCCCAGACCCAGTGGAACACATCCGGCTAGGAGCCTGAATACCCAGGTTATAGTACTGGCTTTCACATGGTTTGAATCACGTCACTTGAGATAACCTCTTCCACCCTCAGTTTACTCAAGTGTAAAATGAATAAAGTCTTCTCTATTCTTATGACTCCCCCAAGTTGTAGTGGTGACCTGCAGAGATGAATCTGAAAGCTGTTATAATCTCCTTCCTGGATAGCATATGATTTCATTGAACCTCTAGCTATGAGTTGTTGTTGTTGTTGTTATGTGCCGTCGAGTCGGACCCGACTCACAGCGACCCTTCCTTGGGTTTCTGGGGCAGTATCACTACGGAAGTAGATTGCCCAACCTTCCTTCTGATGAGTGGCTGGTAGGTTTGAACCACCAGCCTTCTGGTTAGCAGTCAAGTGCCTTAGGCACTACGCTACCAGAGCTCTGAGTTAGGCCCTGAATTATTTTTGTCCTTTTCAATAAAATGAGTAAATAAATAAATAAGATGGGCAACAATGGGATAGTACATCTTCACAAAAACACACGAATCAGGAAGACCAGGAAGAGTAATCCTCATTGTATAGAAGAGGAAATCCAAGTCCAAGATAGTGGTTTGCTGAAGGTCCCCATAGATGGAATTGTCCCTGGCACTCAGATCTCTTGACTTTTAATTTTGTGCTTTGCTACCTTGCCGACCCTCCTCCCCATCCTCCTCCCAATTTATAAGTTCTGGACCCAAGAGTCAAAACCATCATTTGCTAGTTGTTTTCCAGCTTGTTTCCAAGATGATCACCATTCATCTCAGTTCCCTCAACTGATCTTATCTCAGCCCTGCCAGCCCTCCTGATTACTGTGTTTACACTTTTCAAATATCTGTGATATTGGTATCATTTGCCCTGTTAAATGCTACTTAATGAGCCTGTTGGTATTTGTCCATGTTTAATCTTCCCTCAGTGCCTCTGGACCCTGATCATTCAATATTCTGGATTTCTTCCAGTTGACATCCTCTTTTTGCTGTTGAAGCGTCAAGAGAAGCGAGGTTAGGGATGGGTGTCCTGGCCCCTACGTTGCCTCTGGGCTGTGCAAGCAGAATGGTCCAGGCCCATTGTGTTCCTTCAACATAGATAAGACACCTGCAGCCAATGTCTCATCTGTCACCATCCCCATCTCTTTCAATATTATTTTGTTTGGTTTTATCCTCTTTCAATCCTGCTTCCTTCAATCATATTTGGGCTTGTACTTCTTGACTGTATATTTCCCTTATTCTTTCCCTACCTCTTCAGTTTGTTTTCTTTTGGTCATTGTGTATCCTTTTAAGTGGGATATTTGACTTTACTATTGCTGGAAGATTTCATTAAGCTATCTTGCAACCCTGAATGCAGGAATTATTAGACTACACCTCATGGACCAAATCTGGCATGTTTTTGCATGGCCCACAGCCAAGAATTTTTTTAAATATACTTTTAAAAGATTGTAAAAGCTCAAACAAAACAAAAAAGAATGCATGGCAGAGTCTGTATGTATCACATAAAACCGATAGTATTTACTACCTGATCCTTTGTAGAAAAAATGTTCTATAAATTTTTACAGTCATTTGTACAACAGTGTCATTGAATGCCTGAGTTGGAATGGTCCCTAGGAGAGCCCAACCTTATTATTATATTACAGAGGAGGATCAGAAAGGTTGACCAGAAGTCACTTAAATGAATTAGTTACAGAGCTAGGACTAGAAGCCAGGTCTTATGATAGTCCCTGGCTGGTGCAAATGGTGAAGAACTTGAGTACCAGCTGAAAGGTTGGTGGTTCAGACCCACCTTCTGAGGTGCCTCAGAAGACAGTCCTGATGATGTGCCTCTGAAAGGTCACAGTCTCAAAAGCCCTATAGAGCAGTTCTGTTCTGCAAACATTGGGTCACCATGAGTCAGAATCGACTTGACTGCAACTGACAAGAACAACAATATTAAGCCAAAGCTAATAATTTTTCCATTAACCCACCTTTCCTCTTCCCAAATATGCTACACTTTCTGAAAATACTCTTTCTGTGGTCCTTAACCACCATATGCATTGACAAGACAGTGTCCTTGTAGTACTGAATTCATTCTTTCCTCCATATTTTTAGGGAGCTCTGATGGTGCAGTGGATAAAGCATTCATCTGCCAACCAAAAGGTTGATAGTTCAAACCCACCAGCTACTCTGTGGGAGAAAGATGAGGCAGTCTGCTTCCGTAAAGACTTACAGCCTTGGAAACATTATGGGACAGTTCTACTCTGTTCTATGCTATGAGTAGGAATCTACTTGATGGCAGCGGGTCACATATTTTCAGGAGCAAAGACCTAAAATTTATTGAGTTCAACCTCCTCCATTCTACACTTGAGTCCTTTCTTTGACCATCTCAACAAATCTATCTTGACCATCGTCAACAGCCTTCCACTTGAGTATTTCCAGCAGAATCTCTTCCCAGTGGCCCTGCTTCCATCTCTGCACAGCTCTGACAATGAAGAAATTCTCTGTTGTGATGTCACCCATTTCGTTTCTTATTCGTGTTATTTGTATTCTCTCCCTCTTTTCCTTTGTTGAATTTGCCAGTGGTTTGTCAATTTTATTCATCTTTTCAAAAAACCAACTTCTGGTCTTGTTGATTTTTTCTATAGCCCTTCTATTTTCTGTTTCATTGATTTCTGCTCGAATCTTGATTATTTCCTTCCTTCTGGTGACTGTGGGAGAAATTCTCCCTAGTACCAAGCCCAGACTGATGTCCTGGAGCGTCTCCCACTTCGTTGATCCAGGGCTTCAAATCGGTTCATTCTGGTTTGATGCCCTGCTGAGAATTTGCGTTTCTATCCCAGATACTGAGTCAGAATTTATATTTTAACAAGGTCCCCAGATGATTCTTATGGATATCTGGCGTGGAAATGGAAATTCTCAGTAGGAAGTCAAAGTAGAATGAACCAGTTTGAAACCTTGAAGTGGTCATGTCTGGTACAGACCATACTGAGTGTGTCTGCCCACTTTATGCACTAGAAGGCAACTGGCCACACCCAGGTCTTCTCTTTCTAATCCCAACAGCCTCAGTTTCTAAAGTTGTTCCTTATCTGTTCTGAATTTCTTTCCTTTTGCTCAGTGTTATTTTTATTCCATTGAGATAGGAGGGAAGGAAGGAAGGGAGAAAACACCTGGCAGGTCAGTAAGTGTGCCCCGTGAGTTCATTCTCTTCTAGTTGTTGGGTGAACAGGCAAATTTAATTCCACTTAACTCCACAAACAGTGTTTCTCTGCTATTCATAAGGTTTTCTGTCTCGTTCTGCTGTGCATGGGGTCGCCATGAGCCGGAAACGACTCGATGGCACCTAACAACAACAACAACAACAACAACAACAACAACTCCACAAAGTGGAGTTCTGGAGCCTTGACGTTTTCTTCTGCACATCTCTTACCCATGGGTCCAGTGCCTTTCTGTTTGTAGAGACAGACAGCGAGGAAGATGGAGGCAGGGTACCTGGGCTACAATTCATGCCTGTTGATTGATTTCAACTCATGGTGACCTCGTGCATGTCAGAGTAGAAGTGTGTTACATACGGTTTTCAATAGCTGAGTTTTGGAACTAGATGGCCACACCTGTCTGAGGGAACTGGCTGGTGCTGAACCTCCAACCTCTCAGTTGACAGCAGAGTGTGCTGTCTTCACCATTAGGGACTCCTGGGCGTACCTACCAAATGCCACTCATAAATTGACTGTTTACTGAGTGCCTTCCTGATAGGTGCTGCTCATTTCCAACACGGGCTTTAAGGATGGGATGCAGAGGAGGAGTGGAGGCTGAGGGAACTGAGAAACCTGTTCATTCAACATTCTATTCAATATGTGTCATGCACAAGGGATCGTATTAAGCTTTATGGGAATTAAACATTTGTAGTTTGATAATACAAAATAAAAAATCATAAAGGCCATGAGAGAAATTGTGACTAAATTCTCTAGTTGTTCAGAGGAGGGAGAGATTTTTTTTTTTTTGTGGAGGGGAAGGGTGCCATGAGACAAGAGGAGGCTTTTGTGGGATAATGTCAGGTAGGGCTTTCTGGGAAAAGTGGCATGTGAGGGGACTTCAGGATGGGTAGGTGGGGTCTGGCCTCACAGAGATGAGGGGACGGGCATTCCAGAAGACAGCGGTCTGATGTAGACACACTTCTCACCTTTCACCCTTCCTCAATCCCTTCCAACTCTCCAGTCTCACGTTCTTTCTTTGAGCTCTTAATTTCTGAAGTCAGCTGGGGAATGTTTCTGTCTGGCCTCCAAACCCACTCTTTCTGTCCCTCCTACCCTGCCCAGAAGCTGTCAACCTTCACAATGACCTTTTCCTGCCCAATTGCCAGAGCTGGATCCTTGGAGCTTCTGGTTTCACTCGTAGCTGCCTCCTCTGCTCTTTAGGTCTTTTGGTCCTCTTGCTATTCCCACTGCGGAGGTCTAAGAGTGTGTCCTATGGGAGGGAGGACCCTGCCGGAAGTCTGGAGCTATGCTTTCCCTGGCACTGCCTAGTACACAGTGGGTGCTCAACAAATCTATGTTGTTTGGATGCATGCGTGGCCCTGCTCCCTTGGGACTAAGTCCAACTCATCTTTGTAGTCTGAGTACCTAGCAAGGTACTATCTCTAGCAGCTATGTTTACTGAATGAAAGACGAGTTTCTGAGTGCCTGACGTGTCACCCTCAGAGGTTAATTCCTTTGGACCAGAGATGCTCTTAACCTCATGGTCACCTATGAGAATACAAACACTTCTGACAGGGCTAAGTCTTTATCAACAATTAACATTTTTAGGGAGATTATTGAGCTTCAGTTGAGGGAAGACTATTAACATAGAGAGAGAGGAAGGGGGAAGGGGGCCGGGGCAGAGACACTATCCCCATTTTGTGCTAGAGGCCTGGGCCCCTGGGCCGGAGCAGGACCAGGAATAGACTCAAGGCTCAAGAGGCAACATTCCAAGGTCGGTGTGATAAGGGCTGGTCGTCATTTATTGAAAATTCATGTCATTTTTCTCCTCATAAACCTTCACTGGCTCCCCACTGCCTACAGAGTAAAGCCTATGCTTCTCAGCCTGGCATTTGAAGCCCTGGGGCCTACCCCTACCCCATATATCATCGTTGTCCACATTTGTATGTCTCATCCAGTTCACCCAATGGCACCCCATTTGCTCCCTCCCACACTAGGTGTCATTGCACGTATAGGTCATTGCTTATGCTGTTCTCTTTTCTCCATTCTTCAAGATTTGCTGAAATACTGCCCCTCTCTGAAGCCTTTCCTGACACCCTGGTCTGAAGGAATCCCTTCCTTCCTCTCTGTTTATCTCAGTTGTTACAATATGTTGAAGTCATGATTCTAAGAAGTTCCTACCTGTATCCTCAGAGAGGAAAGATTGGAACTGAGTTTGAATGTCCAATCTTTTTTGTAATATTTAGTGTTAGCTCTTACATTATTATTTTTTTTAAGTTTATTTTTAAAGTTTTACTGTGATTTGGATGGAAGTTGACAGAGCAAATTCATTTTCCACACAGCAGTTCATACACATTTTGTTTTATGACATTGACTGCAATCCCCACAACGTAACAGCTCTCTTCCCACTTCCTCCCTTTAGTTACCTCTTCCCTGTGTCCTTCTTTCCTATGCTTTCCTGCCCCCTAAGCTATCTTCCTGTGCAAACACTGCCCTTCTATTCTCCCATGATTGATCATCCTAAGGTAACTCTTGCATTCTTAAGGAGCGCTTGTGGGATACTGGTTAAGGCATTTTGCTGTTAACTAAAAGGTCAGTGTTTCACACCCACTAGCTGCTCCGTGAAAGAAAGATGATGCAGTCTGCTTCTTTAAAGATTTACAGACTTTGAAACCCAATGCGGGGTCACTATGAGTTGGAATTGACTCCATGGCAATGGGTTTGATTTTGATTTCTTTCACTCTTGATGTTGTTGGTATTATGTGCTGTTGAGTTGGACTCGATCCGACTCACAGCGACCCCTCCTTTGGTTTCCAAGGCAGTATCACTATGGAAGTAGTTTGCCCAACCTTCCTTCTGAGAAGTGGCCAGTGGGTTTGAACCGCCAGCCTTCTGGTTAGCAGTCGAGTACCTTAGCCACTATGCTACCAGAGCTCCTTACACTCTTGATAGTATTTTTCTTTCTTTCTTTTGCAATAGCTCTATTGAGGTGTAATCCATATACCATATGGTTGCTTTTCAAAAGTATGATATTTCATTAGGCACCTAGAGTATGCTTGTAAGAAAGGGATAAAAAGTTACATTTCCCCTGTTTAACACAGAAGGATCCGAAAGGTAAGGTGATGTGCAAGCTGCAGAGCTAGAACTAGGACTTTCTGAGCCTCCTTCTCCTTACCTATCAAATGCAGGATCCTGCCTCCTTCATCTTAAGCATATTGAAGCTCTGGGGAATGAGGAATGTGGAGGTGTTCCAGAAAGTCTGGTGGGTAGAAGAAAGTGTGAATGTATGGGCACGTATGTCCTTTTGGCTGGCAAGGACACTCTGTTCTTGTTTTCTATTAAAATTTTGACCCTTTCCCCCTTAGGCTATGTTTTCCACTAATCGTGGGACTGTTGGAGGCTTTTTCCTGGCAGGCCGAAGTATGGTGTGGTGGCCGGTAAGTTTTCCCTGAAATACTGTTTGCTTAACTATGATGTTCCCTTTAGGGACCCAGTTTCTTCTTGATTTTGAATAGCAGGAATTCTTCTTCCCCCCCTTAGATGTCTGCTAGTGGGTCTCCTTTCCCCCTAGGTTTCCTGGGCACCTCTAATCTACTGTTGTAAGGGAATTGCCTTTAAGTAAATAATGGACTTGGACTCCTTCCAGGAACAAATAGAAGAAAAAGACTTCACAAAGTGGTCAGTGAGGAGAAGCAAAAAAAAAAAAAAAAGCATGCAGATCCAGCTGTTCTTGAGCAAGTTGGAGCCTCCACTCCTGAATCTATAAAATGGGCATGATAATATTTACCTTCCAGAGTTCTAATTAGGAATCTCTGGGTGGTGCAAATGATTAAGCTCTTTCTTGACTACTAGCTGAAAGGTTGGCAGGAACTCAGGTAGTGTAGTGGTTAAGGCATTTGGCTGCTAACCAAAAGGTCAATGGTTCAAACCCACCAGCTGCTCTGCCGAAGAAAACCGAGGCAGGTAGTCTGCTTCTGTAAAGATTTGCAGCCTTGGCTGCTTATGCGCAGGGAGACAGCTCAGGGGGCAGGAGTGCATGGAGGGAAGGACACAGGGAAGAGGGAGGAAGTGGGAGGGGAGCTGTTGCATTGTGGGAAATTGTAGTCAATGTCATGATATAAAGTGTATGTGAACCGCTATATGGAAAGTGAATTTGCTCTGTAAATTTTCACCCAAATCACAATATAAATAAATAAATACAATAAAGGAAGATTTGCAGCGTTGGAAACCCAATGGGGATTGCTATGAGTTGGAATCTATTCGATGGCAGTTACTTACTTTTTTGTTTTGGAGCTGAAAGTTTGGTGGTTCAAACGTATCCAGGTGTGTCTCTGGAGACAAGGTTGGTGATCTGCTCCCAAAATGTCACAGCCTTGAAAACCATACAGAGCAGTTCTAGTCTGCATGCCTGGCATCACCATGAGCCAAAATCACTTGATAGCAACTAACAACAACAATAATAGGGTACTGTGAGAAGTGGAAGGAGCTCTGGTGGTATAGTGCCTAAGGCATTTGACTGCTAACCAGAAGGCTGGCAGTTCAAACCCGCCAGCCAGTCCATGGAACGAAGGCTGGGCAATCTACTTCCATAAAGATTTACTGCCTTGGAAACCTAAAGGGGGACACTATGAGTTGGATTCAACTCAATGGCAGTGAGTTAGTTTAAGAGTTATGAGAAGTGGAGCTCTGGTGGTGCAGTGGTGAAGGCATTGGCTCGCTAACCAAAAGGGCAGTGGTTCAAATCCATCAGCCGCTCCTTGGGAGAAAGATGAGGCAGTCTGCTTCTGGAAAGATGTACACCCTTGGAAACCCTATGGGGCAGTTTTACTCGACCGACGGCACATAACAACAATAATAACAACAGAGGGCTCAATAAATAAATACTCATTGAATAGATGGAGGAGAAGCCCCCTACTATTTTCAATCACAATTTTCCTCTAGATTAGTTTTTCTGATTTTTTGGTGAATTTTTTATTTTGTATATTTAAGAAGCATTTTTTTTTTTTTTTAACTTGCATGTGAGCAGACACTTTCCCAATCAAAAGCCATATGCTTGGGCAGAAGAGAAATTGAGAGGGAGGCTCTGACTGGCTTATCAATTCAGGCCAGTGACTGTGTTCCATTCTGTTTGTGGTAAAAATATATACAACAAAACACTTGCCAATTCCAAAATATATACAACAAAACACTTGCCAATTCCACAAATTCTACATGGACAACTCAATGTCATGGATTTTGTTCATCATGTTGTGTAACCATCACTATTATCCAGCCAAATTTTTTCCATCACCACCAGCAGCCCACGATCCAGTGTTCTCACTGAAACAACTGGTTGACTAACTTGGCAGATTGTGCAATTCCTTGGGCTTATGATACAGGTAAGACTGGCTAGTGAAAGAATGGGTAATGACGCATATGCACAGAGATGGGAGGGACAGTTGTGAGTTGGCTGGAGGAAGAGACGCAAGAAAGGAGACTGTCATTGTCATGGTATGTATAGCACAGAGAGAAGTTGCCAGGAAATTGTGCCACATCCTGCCGTTGGCCTTTAGCCAGCCATTTTGGGATGGATTTTTTTTTTGTAACTAGCACTTTCACAGTTGCTTGGGTTATCTATCCATGAAATCATTTCTGTTTAATTCTTAAGGTGACCAGGAACACTGGGCTGATGCTGATTTCTATGGAGGGTGCCTTTTGATGGTCTCTCCTGACCTCTCATGGGCATACACTTTCAGATACCTTCTATCTTGTTCCTGCCAGGGCCTTTTTGCCTTTTCATGCTTTGGATTTTGATGCTTTCCTAAAAGTTGATGTTAAAGTGACTGGGATCTTAAAAGCTTGCAATCAGCCATCTAGATGCAATGATGGGTCTCTCCTCATTCAGGGCAAAGAAGAATGAAGAAAACCAAAGACACATGGAAACAATTAGTCTAAGGGACAGGTACACCATGCAGTCCTCAGCCTATATGATGATGAGACCAGAAGAATGAGGTGGTGCCTGGCTACCACTGTCAACCACTCGAAGGGTGATCTATGTAGGAGATCCTGGATAGTGTAGGAGAACAGTGTGGGGAAAAAACCTCAAAATCATAATTTAAAAAAAAAAAAGGGACCAGGTTTGCTGGTCTGATAGAGCCTGGGGGAACCATTGAGACTATGGCCCCTAGCTGCCCTTCAGGGCTGGAACTGAACCCACACCTGTGGCTTCCAGCCAAACAAAAGATAGCCATAGGAGCTGAACATTTATATTAGGTAGATATACTCCTTGGAGAGATCAATCATGGGAGAATAGAAGGGCTGTGTATGCACAGGGAGACAGCTTGGGCGGCAGGAGTGAATGGGTGGGAAGGCCACAGGGAAGAGGTAACTATGGGGAGGAAGTGGGAAGAGAGCTGGTGGATTGTGGGAAAATGCAGTCAATGTCATGAGACAAAATGTGTGTGAGCTGCTGTATGAAAATGAATTTGCTCTGTAAACTTGCACCCAAATAATAATAATAATAAGTTGACGTTAAAGAGGCAGTGCTGACCCCACCATTCAAGATAAGCCTGAGTAGTCCCTCTAGAGCTCTATCCAATATGTGGTATTACCACGTTAGCTATTAAGTTAAATAAAATTAAGAATTTAATTTCTCAGTCACATTAGCCACATTTCAAGTGCTTGATAGCCACATGTGGGTAGTGGGTACCATATTAGACAGCACAGATCTTCATAGAAGGCGATTTTAAACAGTGCCACTTTAAAATTTTCAGCTCCATACCTGGTATGAAATTCTAGTGGACTTGAGATTTGCTGAATTAGAGAGCTTAACAGGATCTTAAAGTTCACCTTAATTATTTTGAAAGTAGTGCATTCTCCCACTCCATCTAGGGTTTCATCTTCCCTATAGCAAGTCTGCCAAGTGCTATCTGGCTTCAATCTACATCCAGTCTCCTTCCTCCCCCAGCTCTGATGGGAAATGCACCACTTTCAAGGTAAACCATTTTATTTTCAAATTGCATTTTTTCCTCATCTGTTTCTTGTAATCAAGATGAAATTATGAAATTACATCTCTTCATGTAAAATTTAGAGGGCTGATTTGTTGGGGGCACCTCAACATAAAGACAACAAAACCTTCACAACTTGACAAATAAGCAACATCATGATAAATGGAGAAAAGATTGAAGTTGTGAAGGATTTCATTTTACTTAGATCCATGATCAATGCCCATGGAAGCAGCAGTCAAGAAATCAAACGATGTTTCACATTGGGCAAATCTAGTGCAAAAGACCTCTTTAAAGTGTTTAAGAGCAAAGATGTCACTTTGAA
>NW_006922007.1:2393751-2400879 GCF_000298275.1 Orycteropus afer afer
GGAGAGGCGTGAGGCAGAATCACCCTTGGGAGATAACTCATTTTGGACCAGGCTGGGAAACACATCACATCTTAACCACAGATGATTTCTCTCTTCCTGATAGTGCGTAGGTCTGGATCTGAGCTAAGGGTTAGTTGATGAGACGGAATAGCCCCACCCAAAGCAGTTATGGTTCAGTGATTCATGTGGGGTTTCCCATCAGTACTGTTTTCCTTAGACATGTCTCACTATTGGATTATGGATTATTCTCATCAACAAAGAAATGCAGCATCATTCTTCTTTTGTACAGAAGTCACTACTTCCTTGACAAGGCTGAAATTAGACTCTTTCCCCTCCAACGATAGTTTACAGCTAATGCTTCTTGGGATTTACATTTGTGGTTTCTAAACTTTTCCATGTATTGGAATCACCTGATGTACTTTCCAAAAATAAAGATTCCTGGGCCTTGCTCCAGACCTACTAAAACAAACAAACAAACAAAAAAACCTTGGAAGTGGGTTCTAGGAGTTTGCATGTTTAAAAGCTTCCCAGATGTTTTTGATGATTAACCAGGTTTGGGGATCACTGGTTTGGACAAACTCTTACTTATTTCGTCAGATTTACTGAGTCTATCATCTCTATTAGGGAAACTGGGGAGGATATTCTTGAATGGGGAAGTGATTTCTAAATCCCTTCCAACTATGAGAATGTTCCAATTCTAAACACTTCTGTACTAGAATGACCATGTTCTTTGAAGCCAGCAGGTCTGTCCTACCACATTTACTAGTTATGTGACTTTGGACAAAACGTTGTATCTCCCTTTCTAGTTTGCTAGTGCTGCCATAATAGAAATACCACAAGTGGGTAGCTTTAAAGAACAGAAATTTATTTTTTCATAGTACTGAAGGCTAAAATTTCAAGTGAAGATTTCAGCCATATTGATTCCTGTTTTGGTTACCTAGTATCACTTTGACAGGAATATACCACAAATGGGATGGCTTGAACTAACAGGAGTTTATTCTCTCACAGTTTGGAGGCTTTAGGTCCGAGTTCAAAGTGCCAGGCTCTAGGGACTGGGTGAAAGCCCTCAACCTTGGGCTTCAGCTCTGCCTCCTGCTCCTGGCCCATGGAGCTAGAGGCTTTTCTTCACTCAGCTGCTGGCTGCTGAGGCTGACAAACCCAAGGTTGACAAGTAATAAGACATAGCCTGGTTTTACCAAACCATATGACAGGCCATTAATTCAAGTCCATTAAATGTCCCCAGGTCAGCAGAGCATGGGAGGCTGCTGAACAATGACTCGGCTACATGCAGGGTTCAAGCGTGCTATAAGCTAGAGACCATCCCAAAAGCTGTTTCTTATATACGGGAAGCAGACCACATCCTTAAAGCAGCTACTCAGCTGCTTGTGGTAGAGCCCACCATGGAGTTGATTGCCAGTCTCATCATGGGGAATAACTACCTCCAGCTGCCCAGCCACTCATCCAGGCCCAGCCAAGTTGACAGACAACCTTAACTACCACAATTCCCCGTAAGGGCTTCTCTCCTAGTTACTGATGACTGCTGTCCATCTTTGACATTCCTTAATGTCTGTCTTCTCCCCCTGTGTGTGTCCCTGTGTCTATCCTGCTCTTTTTGTAATTCAGACGTGATTAGATTCATGACCTACCCTACTGTTATGACATCATTAGCATAACAAAAGAAAGTCCTGATTTCCAAAGAGGATCACACAAATAGGTACTGGGACCAGGAATTCAATACATGTTTTTTGGGGACACATTCAATCCATGGTACTCCCTGAGCTTCAATTTATGCTATAAAGTTTATGCTATAAAGAATACCTGCTTTCACGGGCTTCTGTAATGATTGAATGATATATGCATGACAGCACTCAGCACTGCACCTGTTGAGAAGTGGAGGTCTAGTCACAACGCCAACATGAGCATTTCTTATGATGCACCACACTTGTTGTTGTTGTTATGTGCCGTCGAGTCAGACCCGACTTGTGACCCCTCCTTGGGTGTCCGAGGCAGTATCACTACAGAAGTAGATTGCCCCATCTTCTTTCTGAGGAGTGGTTGGTGGGTTTGAACCGCCAACCTTCTGGTTAGCAGTCGAGTGCCTTAGGCACTATGCTACCAGAGCTCCCACCACACTTAGTGGTGCTCAATAATTGGATGTTATCACTTAGGTAATTGACTAAACATGCAATCAAAGTGCACTGATAATTACTGGTAATTGAAATATGAAAGTTGCAAATGAAGAAAAAGCACTGGTAGTTGGAAAATATGGCCTTGGTGATCAAAATGACACTGAAGATTGTGTGATAGAATTTTGCAAGACCAATTTGAATTGATTTGATGACAGTGATTATTTATTTTTATTTTTTTTTTTAATGACTTACATTCAAACCCACCAGCCACTCCTTGGAAGGAAGATTGGGCAATCTACTGCCATAGTGATACTGCCTCAGAAACCCAAGGAGAGGTTACTATGAGTCAGATCCAACTTGACAGCAGTGGTTTTTTTTTTCTTTTCTTTTTTCCCCTTTGTATTGCAATATTTTTTAAAACAAACAAACAAACAAAACATAAACTGCAACTGTACATGTGGACTTTGCCACATGGAATGCACAGGAATCAAATTAACTATATCTGTGGAAAGACACGATAGAGAAGTTCAATGTCATTAGTCAGAACAAGAAAAGTGGCCAACAGTGGAACAGATCATCAATTGCTCATATACAAGTTGAAGTTGAAGCTGAGGAAAATGAAAACAAGCCCACAAGAGTCAAAACACGACCTTGAGTATATCCTACCTGAATTTAAAGACCAACAGAAGAATAGCTTTGATGCATTGATGAACACCAGTGGCTGAAGACCAGATGAGTTGTGGGATTATATCAAGAACATCATATGTGAAGAAAGCAAAAGGTCATTTAAAAGATAGGAAAGGAAGAAAAGACCACAATGGATGTCAGAAGAGACTCTGAAATTTGCTCTTGAATGAAGAGCAGCTAAAGTGAATGGAAGAAATGATGAAGTAAAAGAGCTGAACAGAAGGTTTCGAAGGGCAGCTTGAGAAGATAAAATATTGTAATGAGATGTGCAAAGACCTGGAGTTAGAAAATCAAAGGGGAAGAACACTGCTGGCATTTCTCAAGCTACAAGAACTGAAGGAAAAACTCAAGCTTCCAACTGCAATATTGAAAGACTCTATGGGCAAAATATTGAAGGATGCAGGAAGAAGATGAAAGGAATACACAGAGGTCATTGTACCAAAAATAATTGGCTGATACTCAAACATTTCAGGAGGTAGCATATAATTAGAACTGATGGTATAGAGGGAAGAAATCCAAGCTGCACTGAGGGAGTTGGTGAAAAACAAGCCTTCAGGAATTGTCGAAATACCTATTGAGATGTTTCAACAAATGGATGTAATGCTGAAAGCACTCACTAGTTTATGCCAAGAAATTTGGAAGACAGCTACCTGGCCAACCAACTGAAGGAGAACCATAGTTGTGCCCATTCCAAAGAAAAGTGATCCAACAAATGAGGAAGTTATTGAACAATACCATTAATATCCCATAAAGTAAAATTTTACTGAAGATAATCCAAAAAGGATTGGCAGAGTACTTCTAGAAATTTAAGCTAGATTCAGAAGAAGACATGGAATGAGGGTTATCATTGCTGATGTCAGATGGATCTTGGCTGAAAGCCAAGAATACCAGAAAGGTGTTTACCTGTGTTTTATTGACTACACAAAGGCTTTCAACTATATGGATAATAACAAATTATGGATAACATTGTGAAGAACGGGAATTCCAGAATACTTAATTGTGCTTGTGAGGAATCTACACATAGACCAAGAGGTAGTCATTTAAAGAGAAAAAAGGGATACTGCATGGTTTAAAATTCTACTTCCATAGTGATAGCGCCTTGGAAACCCAAGGAGGGGTCGCTATGAGTCAGATCTGACTCCATGGCAGTTAAGTTTGGTTTGAGCATGGTTTAAAATCAGGAAAGGTGTGCCTCTGGGTTGTATCCTTCACTATGCTTACTCAATCTGTGTGCTGAACAAATGATCCGAGAAGCTGGACTATATGAAGAAGAACGTGGTATCAGGATTGAAGGAAGATTCATTAACAACCTGTGATATGACGATGAACACAACGTAGCTTACTGAAAGGGAAGATGACTTGAAGCACTTACTGATGAAGATCAAAGACTACAGCCTTCAGTATGGATTACACCTCAATATAAAGAAAACCAAAATCCTTACAACTGGACCTATAAGCAACATCACAATAAATGGAGAAAACACTGAAGTTGTCAGGGATTTAATTTTACTTGGATTCCCAATCAAAGCCCATGGAAGCAGCAGTCAATAAATTAGACGATGTATTGCACTGGGCAAATTTGCTGCAAAAGACCTCTTTAAAGTATTAAAGAGCAAAGATGTCACTTTGAGGATTAAGGTGCTCCTGACCCAAGCCATGGTATTTTCAGTAGCCTCATACGCATGTGAAAGCTGGACAATGAGTAAGGAAGACAAGAAGAATTGATACATTTGAACTGTGGTGTTGGCAAAGAATATTGAAATGTGCCGTGGACTGGCAGAAGGATGAACTAATTTGTCTTGGAAGAATAGCCAGTATGCTCCTCAGACATGAGAATGGCCAGACTTTGTCTCACGTACTTTGGTCATGTTGTCAGAAAGAATCAGTCCCTGGGGACCTTGCTTGTCAAAATAGAGGGTCAGTGCAAAAGGGGAACACCTTCAAAGACACCCCCAAGCATTGTATTGACACAGTGGCTACAATGATGGGCTCAAGCATAGCCGGGATTGTGAGCATGGTGCAAGATCAGGCAGTGTTTTGTTCTGTTGTATAGAGAGTTGCTACCCACCAGCCACTCCTCGGAAAGAAGGTTGGGCACTCCTACTTCCGTAGTGATACTGCCTCGGAAACCCAAGGAGAGGTCGCTATGAGTCGGGTTTGACTCGACGGCACATAACAACAACATGAGCAAAGAATGTTGATGGGATCTGGATTTTGCTATGAGTTAGAAACGACTCAACGCCACCTGACAATAACAACAACATGTGTATAACAGAAATTTTGGCATTTCAACATTTTTTCACGCACAGTTCATTGACAGAATTCATCATGCTGTGCATCCATCAGGAGCTCTGGTGGCTTAGTGCCTAAGGCATTTGACTGCTAACCAGAAGGCTCGCTCGCGGTTCAAACTCACCAGCCAATCCTCGGAAGGAAGGTTGGGCAATCTACTTCCGTAGTGATACCACCTCAGAAAACCAAGGAGGGGTCACTATGAGTCGGATCCAACTCAATAGTCGTGCATTGCATTTTGTTTGCGTTGTGCGTCCACCACCACCGTCCATTTCCACATTTTCCCATCACTCTTAACAAAAGCTCAATGATCTCCCAAGCAATGAGTTCCCCCTTTTCCTCTCCCTTCTGCCCATATGAACGTTGAAGTTGAAGCTGAAGAAAATGAAAACAAGTCCACAAGAGTCAGAACACAACCTTGAGTATATCCTACCTGAATTTAAAGACCAACAGAAGAATAGATTTGATGCATTGAACACCAATGTGTAAGTCCTGTGTAAGTAAGCTTATACAGGACTGCCACCAGATCTCCAGGAGCCTGACTCATGCCTGAGGCAAGCCAAGTAACCAGTAATAAATTTCAGTCTCTATACATTTACCTGTTCTAGGTATCTCATGTAAGTGGGATCATACAACATTGGTCCTCTTGTGACTGACATATTTCACCCAGCATAATGTTTTCGAGGTTCACCCATATTGTAGCATGTATCAGTAATTCACTTCTCTGCATGACAGAGTAATACTCCATCATATGTTTGAACCACATTTTGTTGATCCATTTTAGGAGGGGAGGACTTGGATTGACCCTGGATTGATACACCAGAGGTGGGGTGGTGATGGGGGGCTTGGAGAGAAAACCAGGGAAAGGTCAGAGGTTGTAAAGTCTGAAAACAGACTGGATGGAGAAGAGGCTTGTTTGGGGGTACATCTGGAGTCTAGAGTACTTCAACAGGAGCAATTATGACCAGTGATAGGTAACATTCTAGGAGCTCTGCGGAAAAAGACCTATTTTCTAAAAAACAAAACAAAATGATGAGATTGAGAGAAAGAAATAGTTTGGCATAGAAATGAGGGGCAGTCATGGCAGAGGTACTCCTCAGGGCTGTGTTACAAGAGGAGTCAGCTTACATAGGACTGCCACCAGGTCCCCAGGAGCCTGACTCATGCCCCAGGCAAGCCAAGCAAACTGAGTAATATGAAACCATGAAATTATACATTGCATAGATGTAGGTTGGTTGGTGGCCTCGCATTCCCTTCCTCAGTGACACTGTGGCTTAGCACCTTGAGTAACAGCTGTCAGTGTGCTGTGTCGCACTGATTAGGTGGGGATGTGGGATGCGTGAAAGCAGGAAGGCTGTGAAGCTCAGAGGCTGAGCTTTGATGGGAGAACTCCCCTACTCTTTGGCTAGTGGCAGAGAGATGGGGGCTCAGGTAAACACTCCACTGGAGGATTCTTGCTTCGGAGGAGAATTTGGTCAAACCTTCTGGGACCATTAGCTGGCTCCATAGGAACAGCAGGGTACAACAGGCTGAACCAACACTTAGATAAGCCCTTTTAATCAGAAGTAAGCATCCCAAAGATTGAGGAGTGGAGACCAGACAAAGAGCAAAAGGATTTGGATTGTCCCAGCTCTATGGCATAGGGCAATTTATTGACCTCTTTGAGTTTCAGAGAGTCTCTTCTCAAATGTCAGATTGGGATCTCATAGGCTCTTCCAGGATGGAGATTCTAAGATTTTCTGCCACAGAGGAGGAAAGGAGTAAAGGAGAAATGGATGTGGGCATGCCAATGCATCACCATTGAGGGCCTTGATGATGGAATGAATGCTTGTGTATTTCTTGATAGTCACATGTCCTTTTCTTCATCCAAGAGGTGTATGTCATAGTGGTTTAGGGCAAGGGTTGGCAAACTTTTCCTGTAAAGGACCAGATAGTAAATATTTTTGGCTTTGCAGGCTATATGGTATCTGTCACAATAACTCAATATGCCATTGTAGCGAGAAAGCAGTCATAGACAAAA
>NW_006922007.1:2402189-2402815 GCF_000298275.1 Orycteropus afer afer
ACTTCCGTAGTGATACTGCCTCGGAAACCCAAGGAGGGGTCGCTATGAGTCGGGTTTGACTCGACGGCACATAACAACAACAACAACAAAGTCAACTCATAGCAACCCTATAGGACAGAGTAGAACTGCCTCAAGAGGTTTCTAAGGTTGTAAATCTTTGTGGGAACAGATTGCCATATCTTTCTCCCATAGAGCTGCTGGTGGTTTCTAATTGCCAACTTTTCAGTTAGTAGCTGAGTGCTTAACCCTTACACCACCTGAGCTCCTTTCGATCCCATATAGATAGTACTTAAAAGGCACAATGCTCAAGTCAAGACATCCTTTACCTGTTAAGCTACACTGCTGTAGCTTAACAACAATGCTAAAGACTTCAGAGGATGTTTTTGGTTTAAGGTTTAAAGATGATCGCAGGGCAATAGTTTTGAGGGTTCATGCAACCTCTATGACTCCAGAAAACATGGATTCCATGAGAATTTAAAAATCTGTTCTGCATTTTCCCCCTTTTGATCAGGATTCTTCTATAGGCTCTTTGATCAAAATGTTCAGTAATGGTAGCTGGGCACCATCCAGTTCTGGTCTCATGGCAAAAGAGACCGTTGTTTGTGGAGGCAATTAGTCACACATTC
>NW_006922007.1:2407963-2408944 GCF_000298275.1 Orycteropus afer afer
AGCCCAGGGGGGAGGAGTGCATGGGAGGGAAGGACACAGGGAAAGGTAACTATGGGGAGGAAGTTGCATTGTGGGAAATTGCAGTCAATGTCATGAGACAAAGTGTGTGTGAGCTGCTATATGGAAAGTGAATTTGCTCTGTAAGCTTTCACCCAAATTACAATAAAAATTAAAAAGTAATAAAAAAAAAAAAGAATATTAGGCACCACATGGGAGTTTTGTGAACATTAAATATGATAAAGTGAATGAAGTACCAGGCCCAATGCTTGGTCCAAAGGAAGCGCTGTCTAAACTAGTGTTCCTCTTTCCCTGGAGAGTGTGGTACCCAGGCTAGCAGCATCAGCAAGATCTGGATTCTTGTTAGAAATGCACATTTCCAGCCCCAGCCAGACCCACCAAATCAGAAACTCTAGGGTAGGGCCCAGCAATCTGAGTTTTAAGAAGCCCTTCAGGTGATGCTGATTAGGATTGCTGTATTTAGCAAATATACATGCAGGCCTAGTTAAATCAGAATTTCAGATAAACAATGAATACTTTTTTTTTCCCCTTCCAGTATAAGCATATCCCATACAGTGTTTGGAACATATTATTGTTGTTAGTTGCCGACTTCGATTCTCACTCAGGGTGACTTCGTGTTACAGAATAGCCTATAATGTTAATGGAAGCAAATCACCAGGCCTTTTCTTCCCTGATACTGCTAGGTGGGATCAAACCACCAACCTTCAGGTTAGCAGTCAAATGCAAACCATTTGCACCACCTAAAACCAAACTCATTGCCATTGAGTCAATTCTGACTCATAGGACCCTACAGGACAGAACAGAACTGCCCCACAGGGTTTCCAAGGCTGTATGTCTCAACGGAAACAGACTGCCTCATTTTTCTCCCATAGAGTGCTCAGTGGGTTCAAACTGTCAACCTTTTGGTTAGCAGCCAAATGCTTTAACCACTAAGCCACCAGAGCTCCTCTTGCACCACTTAGG
>NW_006922007.1:2409159-2415804 GCF_000298275.1 Orycteropus afer afer
TCTGAGTAAAGAAATGCCTCTAGCTCCAGTGGGCTGGGAGCAGGAGGCAGAGCTGGACTCCAAGGTTGAGGGGCTTTTAGCCAGCCCCTAGAGGCTGGAACTTTGAACTTGGACTTAAAGCCTCCAAATTATAAGAACAAATATATTCTGTTTGTTAAGGCCATCCCATTTGTGTTATATTCTTGTCAGAGCACCACTAGGTAAGCAGAACAGTCACTTTCTAGAATCTCACAACCCAGAAGAGTGGAGAGGAGGTCCTGGGATGTTCTGCTATCATTTCTTAAAGGAGAGGACAGTAGCAGGGAGCAGGGAGCCACTTCCAGGACTCTGGACAAGCTGGTATTATAGGACCATTAACAAAGAAAGAAGTTTCCTGACATTAGCTGCCATCCATTCATGCTGTGGTGATCTTCCTCCCTCAAAGAGAAAGCAACCACTCTGTCCCTTTCAGGAAATTCAGGGCCTAAGGCACGTGACTGCTAACCAGAAGGCTGGCAGTTCAAACCCACCAGCCACTCCTTGGAAGGAAAGTTGGGCAATCTACTTCCATAGTGATACCACCTTGGAAACCCATGGAGGGGTCGCTATGAGTTGGGTCTGACTCGACGGCACATAACAACAACAACATCAAGACACCAGTTGTGCAAAAGCATTATCAACATTTCTTCCAAACAGCATGCATTTGTGGGGCAACACTTTCTATAGTCTTCTCACATTTGTCACCTAACCTGATAACACTCTAGTCAGTTAGGCTAGGAGGGATTCTTATCCTTGGTTTATATTGGAGAAACTGAGGCTCAAGACAGTCAAGTGACTTGCTCAAAGTCACATAGTATGCTGTGGCAAAGCCAGGATTAGAACCAGATCAGAAACCTCCCAGTGTGCTTAGAAAAAGGGGATGGGAGGACCAGAGTCTACACTTGAAAGCATAGTTACTGATACCATAGTTACTATTTTCAAATGCATAGGCTTTGATCGGGAAGCCAGGAGGATGCACACAGTCACTTGTCCGTTGCCTTGGTCAATTCTTGACTTTTGGATTCATGACCCTCCATGTGCATATGCTCTCTTACTTTTCTTAGGGTGTAGAAGTAAAGATAAAATTAACATGTCAACTTGAATCACTTTCTTCTTCTGGACTATGATTTTTTTTCTGTCATCTGAAGATGACAAAAGTTGATCTAATAATTTCCACGGTAATTCCAGGTCTCATATCAGATGAACTGTGCTAAGATGCCTGCTTTCTATTTTCTGTTGCATAAACATAATTTCAGTTAGTACTCAGTGATATTTTCATGTCTTTTTTGCATCTACTCCCAAAACAAATACGTAATTTTTTCTTTTAACATTTTTAATATATAACCACATATCACAAAAGATTGTTGAGATGTCTCTTTTTTTGTGTGCATGTTGTTTTGCACAACAAACTCTGCTCATTTCCCTATTGTGAAAAGTGTGCCTGTCTATCAGGTCACAAACAGTGCCACTAATGGAGCAGGTGGCCTTCTTGTTAATGGACAGTTTTCTTCACTCTGCCCTGCTCTGCAAAATCAGGGCAGCTCATGCAGAAAAATGAAACAAGGTCCATACCTCAGCCCATAGAGAAAAACACACTCAAGCTGGATCAAAGACTTAAATGTAAAATCCAAAACTATAAAATTCATCAAAGATAAAATAGGGGCAAATCTAGGAGCCCTAATTTTGGGCATAAATAGACTATCAAACATAACCGAGAATGCACAGGAGGTAGAAGAGAAGCTAGATGCCTGGGACCTTTTAAAAATTAAATTCTTATGTGCATTGAAAGACTTCATCAAAAGGGTAAAAAGAGAACCTACATGTTGGGAGAAAACATTTGGTTTTGACATACCTGACAAAGGACTTATCTCCAAAATCTATAGAAAACTTCAACACTACCAAAAAGACAACAAACAATCCAATTCAAAAATGGACAAGAGTCATGAACAGACACTTCACTAAACACAATATGCTGGTGGCCAAAAAACACTTGAGGAATTGCTCGTGATCTTTAGTCATAAGAGAGATGCAAATCAAAACAATGATGAGATATCATCTCACACCAGCAATAATAGCACAGTTCAACAGGACAGAAAATAACAAATGTTGGTGAGGTTGTAGAGAGATTGGAACTCTTGTGCACTGCTGGTGGGATTGTAAAATGGTACAACCATTGTGGCAAATGATATGGCATTTCCTTAAAAAACTGAAAATAAAAATACCATTTGACCCAGAAATTCCATTACTAGGAATATATTCTAAAGAAGTGAAAGGCAAGACATGAACAGACACATGTACACCTATGTTCATCACAGCACAATTCACTGTAGCAAAGAGATGGAAACAACCTAAGTGCCCATCAACAGATGAATGGATAACCAAATTATGGTACATTCACAATGGAATACAATGCTACATTAAAGAACAATGAAGGATACGTGACTCATCACACAATGTGGATAAGCCTGGAGGACATTATGCTGAGTGAAATAAATAAGTCAGTTGCAGAAGGACAAATATTGTATGAGCCAATTACTGTAAAAGACAAGGAATTGTTTGCTTTAGGAAGGGAACTCACTTTGTAGGTTACCGGGGTGGGGTGGGAAAGGGAGGGAATAACTTCAGGGTAGTTGAAGGCCATACACTGAGGTGGGTAAGGGGAAGGATGGTATGGAAAGAGTCTGTGACCACCATGATAACATTAGGGAAAGGGAGGACACTGAGTTGTGCACATGAGATATAGATCACAAGCTAATACCAGTATATCCACAATATTGCATGACCATTAACACCAAATACCAGGCTACAGATAGATACATAAACATCTGAGAAGATCAGATGAGGGTCAGTGAACAGGATTATACTCTAGATAGATAGATTCAGCTGAGGCTAATCTTGCACAGATACCAGTGGTACAAAATACCCGCAATCCTTACAGAAACAACAGAAGACAGACATAGAGCAATCCCTCACAGACAGCCAGACGCTGTGGGAGAGAGAGCCAGTGGATCCGCTGACTTGGGACCATAGTATTGGGGGACACCAGACTCAACTGGCACAACAAAATGTATACAAATCTTGTTCCACAACCTACATTGGTGAGTAGCAACTGGGGTCTTAAAAGCTTTCAAGCGGCCATCTAAGACTCAGCTAATGGTCTCCTGTCATCGGAAGTGACCAAACAAAAAACCAAACTCACTGCTGTCAAGTGGGATCTGACTCATAGCGACCCCTCCTTGGGTTTCTGAGGCAGTATCTCTATGGAAGAAGGTTGCCTAACCTTTCTTTCAAGGAGTGGCTGGTGGGTTTGAACCACCAGCCTTCTTGTTAGTAGTCAAATGCCTTAGGCACTACACCACCAGAGCTCCTCAAATGCTGACCATTAAGAGAAGATTGCATCTCGAAGATATTATGAACACTCAAAGAGTAGTAAGAGGTCATGATGACATTCAAACTCTAATTCTTAAGCTTGTGCTGCCTTCTCACTGGAGGGGAACTTTACCTTAAAATCTTGCTGAATTCCCAGGACTATGTCTGTAAGCCTGGAGCTGTCAGGAAGAGCACTTGACGGGCCTCATTTGGGGTCTGGGAGGGAGGGGACATGATCTGAATTGTACCTCTGGGGTTAATTGGCCATGTGGATATACAATGGCATATAAGAGGGAAAAGCTGGAGATCATTTAGAAGCCGGTTGCAAGGTCCTGGTGAGATAGAATGACAGCCAGTGCAAGGGTGATCTGGAAAGCACTAGATGCCCATGACATTATGGAGGCTGTCAGGGTCATGGCAAAGGACTGAATGCAGGCTGAGGGCTAGATACAGGGAGACCAGGATGGGGCCAAGGTGACTGACTGGGAAAGGTGGCCCCTATCAACATGAACAGAACCTCGTATCCTCAAAGTCTTCTTGGCCCTCATTCTATTCCCCTTCTCTTATGGTGAGTCTCATATTGGCCTGCTTAAAGTCCAGTGTCCCATTTGAGGGGATGAAGGAGAAGACTTCTTGAACTTAAGATTAATTTAATGCAGTTAATCATTACTGGTAATTATGCCCTAAATAATATAACATTAGGCTTAATAACTTAACATATTAGAGGTGATAGATGAAAAGATAATGAGTCAAGACATATGGGGCACATGCAGAAAGGAAAAAACCAAAAACCAAACTCATTGCCGTCAAGTTGGATCCGACTCATAGTGACCCCTCCTTGGGTTTCTGAGGTGGTATCACTAGGGAAATAGATTGCCCAACCTTCCTTCCGAGGAGTGGCTGGTGGACTTGAACTGCCAGCCTTCTGGTTAGCAGTCAAATGCCAGAAAGGAAAGTAGGCTTTTAATGGTTAAAATGGCAAACGTTTTCCTATGTATATTTTAACCATAATAAAACTAAAAAGACAAAAATGTGGTTGTTATCCCCATCATGCTTGGAGGAAGAAGAAGTGAACGACTCTAGATCTGTTTTTCCCAGCTTCTTCTTCTTAATGAACAGTGTCCACCCAGTTACTCAAGTCCCAAATATAAGAATTTTCTTTGATTGATCTCTTTCCCTCATTTTGGGGCCAGTGGTTGTCTAGCGGTAGAATTCTCGCCTTCTCTGTGGGGGATCTGGGTTGGATTCCCAGCTCATGTGGATTCCCAGCTCATGGACCTCCTGTGTAGCTCCCAGCCATCTGTCGGTGGTGTTTTGCATGTTGGTATGATGCAGAACAGGTTTCAGTGGAGTTTCCTGACCAAGGCGGGCTACAAAGAAAGGCTTAGTGATCTACTTCTGAAATCCAGCCAGTAAGAATCCTATGGATCACCAGAGTTCGATTCCCAACCAATCTTGGGGATGGGGCAGGATCGGGCAGTTCAAGTCACCATGAGTCAAGGGCCAACTTGATGGCAGCTAACCGCCACAACAATCCATCAACAAGGCCTGTCAACTTTATTTCTAAAACATACTTCTAGTTCTACCCTGTGCTCTGGTGGCATAGTGCCTGAGGCATCTGAGTGATAACCAGAAGGCTGGGGGTTCAAACCCATCAGCCCCTCCTCAGAAGGAAGACAGGGCAATCTACTTCCCTAGAGATATCACCTCGGAAACCCAAGGAGGAATCGCTGAGTCGGGATCGACTTGATGGCAGTGAGTTTTCAGCGAGCTCTACCCTTGTGTTTGTCTGTACTTCTTCCACCCCAGTCCATGCTGCTGTCATCTCTTTCCTAGAACTACAATAGCCTCCCACCTGGCATCTCTGTTTTCTCCTTTGTCCCACAACACTACGCTCTGCGCACAGTTTAGAGCGATCCTTAAAACCAAATTAGGTCACGTCCCTCCTCCTCTTAAAACTCTCCAGTGGTTTGCCACCCCACTTAAAATCCACATGTCCTCACCCTGGTTTACTAGTATGACCATGATCCAGTTCCCCACCAACTTCCTAGCTCCATCTCCCACCGCCTTCTGTCTTGCCCACCACGCTCACCCCTGCCACTCTGGCCTTCTTTCTATTTCTCCAACATACAGGCCCTTTTCCATTTGGGATCTTTGCTTTGTTGGGGTGCTTTCTCTCTGATCTCTGGCAGGTTGACTTCTTTTCATTCAGGTCTCAGGTCACCTCCCCAGAGGGACTTTTCCCAGATTCTACCACTAATGGAGCCACTTATCACAACCTCTCTGCTTTTTTGCTCTTCACAGCACTTGCCACTATCAGATCTTGCATTTATTTATTTATGTTTCCTCTGTCAGAATATAAGTTTCTTAAGAGCAGGGATTTTGCCTGTGTTATTCACAGTGGAATCTTCCATGTCTAGAATAACACTACAGAAGGTACTATTTCTTGACTAAATCTCTGTGAAGTTAATGTTTGTTGATGGAATGAATGAATGTACTAAGATCACTGTCTCCTCATCATCTCAGAGACCTCCCTTCAACCAGGCCTACAAGGATCTCCCTCTTCTCTGACTTAACATTTGCCATGAAGCATGTACTGCCTTATAGTGGATAGGAGCCCTGGTGGCACAGTGGTTAAAGTACTTGGCTGCTAACCAAAAGGTCACTAGTTCAAACCTACCAGCCACTCTGCAGGAGAAAGATGAGGCAGCCTGCTTCCATAAAGATTTATGTCCCAATGGGGACAGTTCTACTTAGTCCTATATGGTTGTTATGAATCGGAATCAAGCCTATGACAACGGGTTTGATTTTTTGGTTTAGGGACATTAGGAAAATAACCACAAGGCTGCCCTTATTTGCTTAGCAAGAGTGGGGATACTTATACTCATTTGGTACTTCCTGAATATTTCTATACCTTCTTCTGGGTCGGGAAGGTTTCTAAAACTTTCTGGAGTCCTTTTGGAGCTCAGATGCAATGAAGTTGATGGCACGGTACCAGGATTGGTCAGTGCAAGACCCATTTCTTGTTTCACCTGATATTTCCTTCTTTGTTTCCCATTCACAATCGCATTCTTCTTTCCTTCTCAGGCCGCCCTTCTTGGGTATTTAATATATGTCCTTCAAATCTATCTTCTAATCTATACATTTAGACATGTTTGTATCCTTGAAAAATGCAGTATTTTCTGCATGTGTCCCTGAGGTCTCTAGTGGTGTACTGCCTAAGGCATTTGACTGCAAACCAGAAGGCTGGTGGTTCAA
>NW_006922007.1:2416324-2429237 GCF_000298275.1 Orycteropus afer afer
AGTTAGGAGTCACTTGGCAATCACCAGCTCCACTCCCCCAAATGTGTAAGTCATGACATTAGTTATGCTAATTATGATGTCCAAGGATCACCATTATCTGTTTCCAAATTTTCCCATCACCCTTAACAGAAACCCAGAGGCTTCCTTTTACATAATTCCTTTCAACAAAGTTGTGCATATTTTCTGAGAGCCTATATTGGGCAAGGCCCCAAGCCAGGTGTGCTGGAGCACGTGAAGATGGATGGCATGGCCCTGCCCCTGAGCCTACAGCCTATGGAGGACTTGCAGAAGAGTCACAGTGGGCGGTGGGCTTCTCAAATTTCGCATCTTAGACTTCTTCACTGCTCAGCATTGGGCTGGGTGCACAGCAGGTTGACAAAGTGTTCACATATGATCAGATTCAGGGATAGTTCCACTGCCCCTCAAGGTCCCACCTCTGTCTTTGAACCAGTAACCCTGACAGACTCCAGCAGGGTTAAGTTCCCGCATATTTCTCCTTTTCTTTGTCCTTCTCTTGGCTGCCATGTCTCTCCTCTCTTCAATCCATCTGGTGTGTCCTGGTCAAGCACAGAATTCTCATTTGACTTTATCTTTGTGTTTCAGATTGGAGCCTCTCTGTTTGCTAGTAACATTGGAAGTGGCCACTTTGTGGGACTGGCAGGGACTGGAGCAGCCGCAGGCATCGCCATGGGAGGCTTCGAATGGAATGTGAGTAACATTTGGGCCACTGTGTCCTGGAACTGGAAGCAGACTTAGCAGTCACCCAGCTCAGCCTGTGCTCTGAGGAGCTCTGGAGAGTAGAGAACCCTTTGGGGCCACCTCAGGATGCAGGTGGAAGAGGGACACAGTTTCAGGAGCCCCAGAGTCCTGCTTTTCTTCCACTGGAGTAACATGAGAAAACCACTGATCTAGGTCAGCACTGGGGAAACAGAAACTTAGGGGTGAGTTGATGACAGTACATCTTCTCTTCTGCCTTACTATTGAAAATTCACTACCATCCAGCCATATTGGGAACTCTGGTGGCATAGTGCCTAAGACACTTGACTGCTAACCAGAAGGCTAGTGGTTTAAACCCACCAGCCACTCCTCGGAAGGAAGTTTGGGCAATCTACTTCCGTAGTGATACTGCCTCAGAAACCCAAGGAGGGGTCGCTATGAGTCAGGTCTGACTCGACAGCACATAACAACAACAACAACAAAGATTACAGCCCAGGAAGCCATATGGAGCAGTTGTACTCTATCACATGGGGGGTGGCTATGAGTACGAATTGACTTGAGGGCACACAACATAACATCATCATTTCTATTACTATTGTTAAAAGGTCTCTAAATGGGATTTTACAGGGAAGAGCCAGAAAAGTCAGTGTCCTCTCTAGGATCTGATGCTTGATTGGCAGTTGGCAGCCTTCTGGCTCCCTTCCACTGTTGCCCAGCTCCTGTTCCCAGAGGCCAATCTAACATCTCGGGCCTTCTCCAATATCTGATGGCCCTTAGGGAGTTGTCCTTAGAGCCTAAAAGAGAAAATGCTGGGTGATTATTCTGAGCATGTGAGAAAGTATGTGCTCCAGGTGGGTGGGAATGGGGGGGCTCAAGGCAGTAGGGATGGATAAGGTTCCTCCTGGTTTGACTCTACCTCTTTTTTGGTTTCAGGCACTGATTCTGGTGGTTGTGTTAGGCTGGGTGTTTGTCCCCATTTACATTAAGGCTGGGGTAAGTATCTGCCCTGTCATTCCATTTCCTGCTGGCAAATATGATATGTGAGCTTAAAGGCAGAGAAGACTGAGGGGTAATAATTGGCAGAGAGCCTGTGGCTTGACTTTTGTTCCCAAGGTGTAAAGTTCCTGCCTGCCCATGGGTGCACTACAAAGGTCCACTTGGCCTGGGTCTGATTGCTCTCTTCAGGCTCATGACACATCCCTCTTGGAAATCCCCTAAGTAAACTCCCTCTGTTCAGAGTGTACTCTGAAGTATTATGCACTATCACCTTGGATGTATACTTGCACAGTACTGCTATGCACTTGCCCTTGATATATAGCTTCTGTCTTTGCCCCTTCATTTATAAACACCACCGACCCTTGTTTGCTGAGCACATAGCTCGTACCTGACTACTGGTGCATGATTGGTCTCCTGACCATGTCTCTGTCTCATATTGTAAACGGGACAGCTTTAGTATCATCTGTTCTATGAGATGGAATGAGCACCTATTAGGTGTAAACTCATGCGTTAGGTGCTAAAAGCAACACTGGCCTGACTGTGCATCTTTGAGAGTGTTGGTGACACATATCTGGTCCAGGAAACAATAGGTTCAGGGTTGAGGGTACAAGATAAGAAGTATGGTTGGAATTTGCAGAAAGGGAGTAGGAGGACAGCTGGGGAGGCCTGTAGCCTCCATCCTTGGCACAGCCTGTCTGCAGAGAGGGGGAAGTGCACATCCAGCCTGGTACCTTGTTTGGTGTACTGGAAAGATGTCGGCACTGTTATGACTGTTATGATGTCTTATTTGCAGTAGGTGCTCTATATAGGAATATATACATGCATATACATATATATTATTTCCTCTTTATCTAGGGCAAGGATCTGCTTTCTTGGTTATGGCCGGTCATGTATTCATTTGAAAACATAACTGTTTCAATCTGAAAGTGCCACTGAAACCTGTCCACCATGGGTAACCCTGCAGGTGTCTGAAATACTGATAGCCTAGCTCTGGTAGCCTAGTGCCTAAGGCACTTGACTGCTAACCAGAAGGCTGGTGGTTCAAACCCACCAGCCACTCCTTGGAAGGAAGATGGGGCAATCTACTTCCATAGTGATACTGGCTCTGGGCACCTTCTATGTGTTGGGATGATACCAGCTACCCTTGCAGCGGCAGGGCATATGAGACAGATAAGCAAAAGGCTGGAGGACTGGGACCATCTGGTTACTTCTCTGGCCAACAAGGGTTTTGAATCCTTGATCACGTCTCTGTGTCTCTGACAGTGTGGATCCCACTGTGCTGCTTGCTCTGGACCCTCCGGTCACTCTGGCTGGCAGTGACTTCTCTTGCATCCCACGCAGGTGGTGACAATGCCAGAGTACCTCCGGAAGCGGTTTGGAGGCAAGCGGATCCAGGTCTACCTGTCCGTCCTCTCCCTGCTCCTCTACATTTTCACCAAGATCTCAGTGAGTCTGCTACCCTGGGGGCATGGCCCTGACTGTCTCAGAACCTGCTTGGTCTCCCTCCCCACCATGTGCTGGCTCACCCCGAGGCTGCTCTACATGTTTCTGTTAACTGGGCACCTTAGGCCTTCTTGCTCTTAGGGGAAAGTCCTATTTCACATGTCAAGGAGCCAACAACACATGAAACTCCTTATCCTCCACCTGGTGCAGCTGAAAACATAAACGGATTCAGGGAGGCTCAGTGAGAGCTGTCCTTAACAGAAGACTCATAGAGAGTTAGGGGTATCTAAGGGCTGACCCAACCTTAGAGGCAGCCATGGGCCTTTATGCCCTTCAGGGTCAGAACCTAACTCCATGTGTCATTTCTGTGTGCTTAACTATGGGCAGTCAGAGCCAACTCTTGAAGGGACCTTAGAGATTGTCTGGTGAGGTCCCACCCTCTTCTTTTATGGACAGGGAAATGGACTTCCTGAGGATGGAAAGTACTTACTCAGGATCCTGAATCAGGAGAAGATCCTAGACCTCTGCTTCCAATTTACTGTCTTTTTTACTGCACATGTCTCCTTGTATTCACTTGAAATCAGCTCCCTGGGCCTTCAGTCTCTGGTGCTTATGTTTGTGTGTCAACATGGCTAGGCCTGGTTGAGTGTCTGGGCAGCTGGTGGTAGTTATTCCCCATGATGAGACTGGCAATCATCTCCACGGTGGGATCTACTACAAGCAGCTGAGTAGTTGCCTTGGGGATGTGGTCTGCTTCCTGTATGTAAGGAGAAACCTTGGGAATAGTCTCTAGCCTATGGCACGCTTGGACCCTGCATATAGCCATGTTGTTGCTCAGCAGCCTGCTATGCTCTGCCTACCTTGGGACTTACAGTGGACTTAAGTTAACGGCCTGCCATGTGGTTTGGTAACATCAAGACTGTGCCTTTTTACTTGTCAACCTTGGGGCTTCTCAGCCTCAGCAGCCAGCAGCTGTCTGAGTGAAGAAATGCCTCTAGTTCCAGTGGGCTGGGAGCAGGAGGCAGAGCTGGATGCCAAGGTTGAGGGGCTTTCACCCAGTCCCTAGAGCCTGGCACTTTGAACTTGGACTTGAAGCCTCCAAACTAAGAGAATAAACTCCTGCTTGTTAAGACCATCCCATTTGTGATATATTCCTATCAGAGCAGCACTAGGGAACCAGAACAGTCCCTAACCTTCCTGGAGATTTTATTCTCTCTGAACCCAACCATTACTGTTAGTTGCCACTGAGTCAGTTTTGACTCATGGTGACCCTATGTGCCATAGAACAGAACATTGCCCAATACTGCACCATCAGTATGATTGTTGTATCTTTGAATCCATTAGTGTGGCCAATGTTTTGAGTGGCTTCTAGTCTAGGGGACAATGTTACATTGAGATACATAGGGTTTCCATTGGCTAATTTTTGGAAATAAATCACTAGGCCCTTCTTCCACAACAACTGTTTTAATCTGAAAGTTCTACTAAAACCTGTCCACCATGGGTAACCCTGCTGGTGTCTGAAATACGGATAGCCTAGCTCTGGTAGCGTAGTGCCTAGGCACTTGACTGCTAACCAGAAGGCTGGTGGTTCAAACCTGCCAGCCACTCCTTGGAAGGAAGGTTGGGCAACCTACTTCCATAGTGATACCACCTCGGAAACCCAAGTAGTTGGGTCTGACTCGACGGCAAATAACAACAAAAACAATAACTCCCAGCATCACCACAACATGCAAGTCACCACAGTAGGATGAACTGATGTTGACCGCTGCTCCTACCATTTAACCTGCTCGTTCTATCAGCCTGCAGCTGCGGGCTCCAACTGGCAGAGCTGAGATTTCCCAGGGATTGACTGGCTATTGGGGTGCATTTGAGAACTAGGTAGAGCTCTTGGCCGACCCACTGGAGCAAGTCTTGTACTCTTTTACTTCACTGTTTCTTCCTTGAAAGTGTTCAAGTCAATTTCCCTTGATGGTAGAAGCAAAACAAAAAGTCCTGGAAACTACTGATGTTCTGAGATATTCCTTTGACAGCCCAAAAGTCAATGGGAAGATAAAAATTTGCTTACAGATTTTGGTTGGCGTTTTTCTGTGTCCAAGATGATCGTGAGTCTGATAAAATTTAAAGCAATAATAAAAAAAAAAAAAAAAAAAAAAAAAAAAAAAAACTTTAAAAAAAAAAAAAAAATAAAAATAAAAAAAAAAAAAAAAAGGAAATGTGAATGATAAGGAATAAGAGAAAGAAAATAGAAACTTGGTAGGAAAATTACCTAAGAAAACTATCTTGGAAGAAGGTGGGGCTTTGGAAGAACTTGAACTCCTCATCTTCTGTCTTCACTAGCAGGTCACCTGTCTTACTGCTTATACTATGGAGCTCTGGTGGTGCAGTTTTTAAAGAATTTGGCTGCTAGCCATAGGTTGGCAGTTCAAACCCACTAGATGTTCTGCAGAAGAAAAATAAGGCAGTCTGCTTCTGTAAAGATTTACAGCCCTGGAAACCCTATGGGGCAGTTGTACTCTGTCCATTAAGGTTGCTATGAGTCAGAATCAACTCTATGGCAGTGGGTTTGGTTCTTGGTGGGCTCATGGCTAAGATGGAGATAATATTGCCTTTTTACCTGTATCTGGGTGGTGATGAGGATCAAGTGAATTTATTTGGAAGACATAAAATGTTGTTGGGATGTGTGGTATATGTTGATGATGAACATAGCTAATTGAAGACACTCAACATTCCTGGGTGAGAAGCTCCTTGGGTTGCAGTGGGGTAGGGAGAGAAGCTGATGTTTTCTGAGATCACAGAAGGAATGGATCCAGCTTTTTTTTTTTTCCTAGCCAGCAGTTATAAAGTGCTTGCTGCTCTATCTGAAGGGTTATCTCATTAGCTGTGGTTAGTTTTCCTTGTCCCCTCCATCCAGCACCAAAGTCCTTAATTGAGATGACCAATCTCAGCATCTTGCAAAGGATCTGCCCTGGCTGAGACCTGAGTTGAGTTGGATCTGAACTGAACCTTCTACCCCAGCTATGTTGGGTGCTGAAAAAAAAAAAAAAAATCCAGCTGGCTAGTGTTTTTCTTCTCCTGCTTACTGAAAGCTGAGATGGCACCAAGATTAAGTAACATTTGCAACTTTATATTATGGAAAATTTCAAACATACCAAAGGAGAGAGAGAGAGAATAGTATAAGATGTGCTCCAAGACCTCATATTTTATCACTCAGATTCAATAATTATCAATATTTTTCCATTCTAGGTTTGTCAATCCTCTCTCTCTCTCTCTCTTTTTGGCATTATTTTAAATCAAACCCCAGACATCATGTCATTGCTCTGTAAACTCTTCAGATTGTATCTCTAACTTTTAAAAAAACATAACCATTGTACTATCATCACTCCTAACAAAATTTACAATGATTTCTTATTTTAGGTGATTAAATATCTGATCCATATCCAAATTTTCCTAATTATCTCAGAAAGGTCTTATCACAGTTGGTTTGTGTGAATCAGGATCTAAACTAGGTTGAGGCATTTTATTGTTATTTCTTTAAAGGGAATATGTCTGTATAGATCTTCAGCCTACCACAATTGTTTTCTCTTTTTATGTCCTTATTTTTCATTCCTGAGCTACATGTTTACCTATTTATTTTATTGAGTTATTTATCTTTTTTGTTGTTGACTTGTAAGACTTTTTTTTATATATTCTGGACACTAGACCCTTATCAGATATCTGATTTGCAAATATTTTTTTCCTGTTCTATTGTCTTTTCACTTTCTTGATTGCACCCTTTGATGTATAAATGTTTTCAATTTTGATGAAGTCCAAATAGAAGTCTGGTTTTGATGAAGTTCAACAGAGTTTTCCTCTGTTGCTTGTGCATTTGGTGTCATTTCTAAGGATCCATTGCCAAATCCAAGGTCATGAGGATTTACATCTATATTTTCTTTTCAGCGTTTTATAGGTTTAACTCTTATACCAAACTGAACCCATTGCCATCGAGTCATTCTGACTCACAGTGACTCCCACTGGGTTTCCGAGACTGTAAATCTGTACAGAAGTAGATCGCCTCATCTTCCTCCTATGGACCAGGTGGTGGGTTTGAACTACTGACCTTCTGGCTAGCAGCCAAATGCCTTAATCCACTATGTCACCAGAGCTCCTTCTTAGCTCTTCTAGTTTAATAATATTATAGTTTAGGTCTTGAGTTAGTGTTGTGTATTGTGTGAGGTAGGGGTCTGATGTGTGAGGTAGGGGTCTGAATTAGTTCTTTTGCATGTGAATACCCAGATTCCTAGGACAGTGTGCCAAAACTATTCTTTCCTTACTGAATGGTCTTGCACAAATGTTTTTACGCAGCTCAGTGGAAATATGAACTTCTTGAGAAGACCAATAAGGCTTTGTTTTGGAGTTGAGACTGACACCCAGGAATGATGCCCTGTCCCTGCTCGGCATCCGGTCACTGCTACTACCCCTGACCTTTGTGCTGTCTTCACCAACCTGATGACTCCAGCTGCTTCATTTTCTCGTCCTCTTCTTCAGGGTCAGGTTTTCATTACAAAATAAAAACCCTGGGCTTTGTGGTCTGATGTCATTAGAGACCTTGGCTAGGAAGTCCTGGGAGGGGTGGAGAAAGCAGGGGTCTGGCTTCCTAAGGGAAGGAAGTAAGAGGAGAAAAGGGAGGCTGTGAAGATGAGGCACGAAGGAGCAAGAGGCTGGTTAAGGGTCCTGTCCTCAGTTGAGCTGTGAGATGGCACGTAAAGGCTTCCCTTGCTAGGAAGCAAGTCTTCTCTGAGTCCACAGTTCAAACAGGTGAAAGTCTGTTGACTGCAGTTGCCATGGAACAGGCACTCTTTGCCCTCAGAGCTGGGGTCGGGGCAGTTGTATAAAGGAACTGCGTACCCAGCCTCTCTCCCTGCCTTCCAAGGCCTTTTTTTTTCTAGGTTACTGATTAAACTGCTTTAAACTTGGGAGCCTACAGGTAGCCAAGGAGCTACCTCGCTCAGTTTGGTCTTGAGGGAGCCAATCCCCTCTAGAGCCACCTCTTTCTGAATTTTTCTTTTTAGTCACAGATTGTTGCTCCCTCTGTGTGGTTTCTGCTCAACGTTATATCTGCTTCACCTGCTGCCCAGGGCCAGTGATCCCTTAAATAAAGCATAAGGATGATAAAACCAGTAAACCAGTTGCCTTTGAGTTGACTCTGATTGATGGCGACCTCATAGATGTCAGAGTAGGACTCCATAGAGTTTTCAGTGGCTGAGTTTTTGGAAGTAGATCACCAGGCCTTTTTTCAGAGGCACCTCTGGGAAGATTCAGATCTCCAACCTTCCAGTTAGCAGCTGAGTGGATTAACCGTTTGTACCATTCAGGGACTCAAAGAAGGATTGTAGCTCGCCTTCGTTTAGTGTCAGGTCTTTCCCTAAGGGTTTTACTTGTATAATTTCCACTCCTCATAAGAGTACCATTTCACGGAAGGAAAAGCTGAGTCTCAGAGAGGTTAGGTAACTTGCTCAAGGTCACACAGCTAGTATATGACAAGGTCAGAATTGGAACCCAGGTCTCTCTAGCCCAAAGTTCTCAAAATTCTGCACTACACTTGGATGGGATGAAGATATAAGTTGGTAGAATGTGATAGATCATCTTGTCCTACTTTTGCACTTTACAGTTGAGGAAACTGAGGTCTAGACAGAGGAAGGGGATTCTGTGGGGTTAAACAATAGTAGAAGTAGGATAAGGAGCAGACTTCCTGATACTCAACCCAAATCTTTTGACGTTGTGCCCACTGCCTTCTAAATCTTTCATTCCTCCAAGACGGAGCAGGCTAACATTCAAATAGTGTAGTGCCTAACACACTTGACTGTTTACCAGAAGGCTGGTGGTTCAAACCTGGCAGTCACTCCTCAGAAGGAAGGTTGGGCAATCTACTTCCGCAGTGATACCACCTTGGAAATCCAAGGAGGGGTCGCTATGAGTCGGGTCCGACTCGATGGCACATATCAACAACAACAACAGAAAAAGATAAGACTGCTAGTAAATGAACTGCATCAATATAAATGAAGTCTAAGAGTACAACTGGAGAGCAATGTGAAGTGAGAGTAGCAGCTGCACGCTGGATGACTGAAGAGTGTGAAGGAAGGACATTTAGGCATAGGGAAGGGTGCAGACAGACGTTTTGTCTTTGCAAATTTGTCTAGTGTCTTAGTTATCTGTTGCTGCTATAACAGAAACATCACAAGTGGATGACTTTAACAAACAGAAATTTATTCTCTCACAGTTTAGGAGGCTAGGAGTCCGAATTTTGGGCACTAGCTCTAGGGAAAGGCTTTCTTTCTCTGTTGGCTCACAGTTTAGGAGGAAGATCCTTGTCTCCTTTCAGCATCTGTGGGCCTGGGGATCTTCATGTGTTTAAGCCTCAGTCTTCCCCTGGGTCTAGGAGATTCTCAGCACAGGGACCCCAGGTTTAAAGGATGCACTCCACTCTGGCTCTTCTTTCTTGGTGGTCCGTCTTTCTCTCCCCACATCCCTCTCCTTCTATCTTTTGTAAGATGAAAGGGGAGGCGGGCCATGCCCCAGGAAAACTCCCCTTACATCAGATCAGGACTGTGACCTGAATAAGGGTGTTGCATCCCACCCTAAGTCCCTTACAACTGATTGGCTGATCACATCAGATCACACCATGGGGGATCATTACATCATCTCAGAACTGCCAAACCGCTGAGAATCATGGCCCAGCCAAACTGATGTATATTTTTTGGGGACACAATTTAATTCATGACAGCTGGATTCAGGCCATAGAGCATGAAATCTTGAAAAGAATTACACTGATGTAGACTATACTTCAAAGAGTCTCTGGGCGGCACAAATGGTTAGGTGCTCAGCTCCTAACCTGAAGGCTACTTGTTTGAATCCACCCAGGGGTGCCTCAAGAGCATGTAACAACAACAACAACAGGGGTGCCTCAGAAGAAAGGCATGGTGACCTATTTCTGAAAAATCAACCACTGAGAACCCTAGGGAGGACATGTGGGATCCCCGTGAGTCAGAATCAACTTGACCTTCTAGGACCTCATATTAAAATACACATGAGTGCAGAGCTCATGGGCAAAAAGGATTAGTAACAAGCTAACATAATGAGGTATTTATATTGCACACTAACAAGGATTCATCTATTTTGATGTGTGTATTAGGGAGGGACGACATTACCAGTTTGTGATAGGTGAGAAGAGAGGAGGTGTAACCTTGCAAGTGGCCTTGTGGGTTTTAACTCACTGGATGGTCTCTCACAGCTGGTGATGGAAACTGCAATGGTTAACAGAAGCTGATCAGTAGCACCCCACTTCAAGTGCCATATCTTACATATGCCTCTGCTTGGGGAGGGGGTAGGGATCCAGCAGGTGTGTAATTGATTGAGGGAGAAAGCAGAGGCATTTCAGGTACAGGGCTCAGACATTGACCATGGCTGCCATCTTCTGTGGTGGTGGTGTTTTGGGTTCTGACACCCACACTTGACTGACCCTCATGATCTCAATTTTACCAGCTCCCCCCTGAGCACACTGCCTGAGGAGTATTCTGGTCTGTACAATTTCCTGTCCTCAGGTTCTTATTCAAATGTGCCCAATCACTTGAGATAAAGCCTCAGATTTTATGAATCACACGACTAGATGTTCCTGTTTGTATTTCCTAGGGATCTTATCACTTCCCTACTGCAATAAATTTTTATGACAACTCCGTTATCCAGCTTTTTTTTTTTGTTTGTTTTTTTAAAGAAACCTCACTGCTGTCCATTTTGGATCCTTAGGCAAAACAAGAGCTCTGTCTTTTGCTTAAGGTTTGAATGCTTATCAGTTGGGCTGTGTGCACTTTCCAAAAAGGAAAGAGAAATTTGAGTGATGGGATTTCTCCATCTCAAACCTCAGTACCATGCAGGGTTTGGTGGCTGCTCAGGTACATCCTGTTTAGGACCAGAATGGGTAGCAAACAAACACATATGAACTCACAGGACCTCGAAGTATCAGAGCTGGGATACTGCAACCTGCCCAAGGCTCACTATCATAAAAACAAGATTTCTGTTAGCCCCATAAGTCTTTGTAGACTCCATTACTGTACAGTTGTGTGTTACTTATTGTGATTGATGACCGCAAGGTAAACATTAATGAGGATATCAGAGTCTACTATGGCCTGTTGTCAGAAAGCATTAAAAACTAACTACTGTGGAAAATAAACCAACCCAGGGCAACAGCAGCCTTGGAATCTTTTTGATAACTTATTTATACTTACGAGCTAATCTGCAAAATTAAAAGTGTGTACACTTAACAGCGTTCCACTGCAATTGACAAACAGGGTCCTTTCGTTTAGATGACTTTATGGTGATAATATAGAAGCATGGAGGTGGTACACCATACAAATATGCATCACATTTCCAGGTGGCACAGTGTCAGAGTCCAGAAGGAGTGGTCGTCTCACCAGTAGCTAGGCCAATACACAGCAGGGAGATTTTTCCTTGTCTTTCAGCCACTCTAGTGGGCAGGAGGGAACGGGCTCAGGACCTGTAACAGGACCTGTGACAGAATGCTTTTCTCAGCTGCAGGGCTTTCCCACTTCCTGCCACTGAGACACCCAAGCCCCTGAAGGCATCCTTGCCTACTTTGACTGTTGACAAGTGGAGAGTGGAACTGTTTGGTCTAAGTTCACTCAGGCCTGTAGAGGCAGGTCTGGGGCTAACCCCCAGGTCTTCTGATCAGCAGCCCTGGGCAGGGCTGTGGTGGTAGCAGTGGTGGTAGGGAGACTCTTACTAAGTCACCATGTCTTCCTCCATCTCCTGGCTTTGCCTCTCCTTCTCCAACAGATAAGAAATGACATTAAATTCTCTAGAGTACCTGGGTAGTACAAATGGTTAACGTGTTCAGCTGCTAACTAGAAGGTTGGAGGTTCAAGTCCATTCCAGAAATGCCTTGGAAGAAAGGTGCCTACTTCCTAAAATCTAATTCCAAAAACTCAGCCACTGGAAACCCCGGGGAGCACGGTTCGACTCTGATGCGCAGGGATGGCCGTGAGTGGGAATTGACTCTACAGGCTAAGGTTTTATCAGATTGCCTGAGGCTTGAACTGCAGGGGAGGGCTGAGAGGAGATGCGTTAAGGCACTAGATCTTCAGAACGGCCCATCTTGCTGAAGGTGCGGTTGATGGGGTTGGTGGTTGAGATGGAGAAGTGGGTCAGTGCTTACCTGTTAGCACATAAACATGGGGTTGATATTAGACAAACTTTCTGCCAACCAAGAGGCAGGGAATAGAAAGAAGGTGTAACAGTACTGAGACCAGCCCTGCTGGCCCGTTCCCAGGCTGACTGGGTGGCCCTCCCTCTGCATGGCCTGAAAGCCATTGGGTTTTGATTTGAAAGCACAAAATTCTCAACCATCATTCCTTTCTTTCTTTCTTTCTTTTTTTTTTTTTAAAAAAAGCTTTTTCTTGTGATTAGGGTGAAATTTTACAAAGTAGATTCGTCTTACATTCAGCAGTTCATGCACATTTTGTTTTGTGGCACTGGTTATTTCCTACAGTGTAAAAGCTCCCCTCCCACTTCCTCCCTGTGGTTACCCTTTTCCTGTGTCCTTCTCCCTATGCATTCCTGACTCCCTACATTTTTCCCTGCGCAAATGTTACCCTTCTGATCTCCCATCATGGATTGTTCTAAGGAGTGCATTTCCCTGGTGTAGGGGTTCAGCTGCTCCTAGTCCTGTCTATTGTTTGGCTGAGAATTCAGTTCCAGGACCAAAGGG
>NW_006922007.1:2430926-2433195 GCF_000298275.1 Orycteropus afer afer
CTCCTGGGGTTTCTGGTCCGTGGTGTTTGCTAAAGGCTGAGAAGTTGTTTTGTAAAGAAGCTGCCTTAGTTTTGTGTAAACCTGCATTTCACTGACATTTTTCACTGTGGAATCCTTTTTTTCCCCCCCCTGGGAGATAGAGTGTTTCTCTCCTTCAGATGTTCCTGTTCTTGAATCGGCTCTGACTCATGGCAACGTTAAGTATACCAAGTGAAACGTTGCTCCGTCCTCTGCCATCTTTAGAATCGTTGGCATGTTTGAGTCCATTGTTGTGGTTGCTCTGCCAAGCCACCTCATGGAGAATTTCCCCAGTTGGTTTCGGCTCATAGCAACTTCACGCACAATGGAATGAAACCTTGCCCGGTCCTGTGCCACCCTCCCAATCCTTGCTATGCTTGAGCCCATTGTTGCAACCACTGTGCCCATCCAGCCCGTCGAGTGACTTCCTCTTTTTCACTGACCATCTACTTTACCAAGCCTTGTGTCCTTCTCCAGGTACTGGTCCCTGCTGATAACATGACCAAAGTATGAGCCATGAAGTCTTGCCATCCTTGCTTTGAGGGAGCATTCCAGCATACTTCCTCCAAAGCATATTTGTTTGTTCTTCTAGCAGTCTGACATTCGATTCAGCATTCTTTGCCAACAGCACAATTAATATGCATCAGTTCTTCGGTAGGCTTCCTTAGTCATTGTCCAGTTCTCACATATGATGTTATCGAAAATACCATGGTTTGGTTCAGGTGCACTTTAGTCTTCAAAGTGCATCTCTTCTTGAAAATACTTCAAAGACGTCTTTCACAGCAAATTTGCCCAATGCAATATGTCACTTGAGTTCCTGACTGCTGTTCCCATGGGCGTTGATTGTGGGTCCAAGTCAAATGAAATCTTTGACAACTTCAATGTTTTATCCATTTATCGTGCTGTTGCTTATTGGTCCAGTTGTGAGGATTTTTGTTTTCTTTATGTTGAGGGGTAAATATATGAACCTCTAAGTGTGGGATTTTAGCCAAAGGTCAAGAGTGTAGGGGCCAACCATGGGCCCCTGGAAATTGTGGGTGCTAACTCACCCTCCTACTTTGGAGAGGGCCTCTGCTGGCCCTTCTGCAGAAGGCCCTTCCTGTCCCTTGCAGCTCAGGCACTGAGCACACCCTTTGGCCACCAGACCCCTCCCTCTCCTAACACTGGTTCTCGTCTCCTTTCTAGGCAGACATCTTTTCTGGGGCCATATTCATCAATATGGCCTTGGGCTTGGATCTGTACTTGGCCATCATTCTCTTATTGGCGATCACTGGTCTTTACACTATCACAGGTGAGTCCATACAATGGATCCAGCCACACATACCCAGCTCAGGGACTGGAAATTATGAAGGATAAAAGGAAGTAGGAGACATAGCTCCTGTTCTCAAGGAGGAGACATATCTAGGAAACAGTTTGAGAATGGGCTATTTGCTTGACCCCATCTCACAGACCCCACAAATTATATGTATGTTCTCTGAAACCTCCAGCATCAGTTGGAATAGTCAAGACAACTTCTTACAGGAGGTAGGGCAGGGCTTGGTCTTGCAGATATGGAGAGGACCTGGCTAAGCTGGGAAAATCAGGGAAGGAGTGCCAGGCTCAGGAAATGGCATACACAAAGGGATGGCTTAGGGATGAGTATGGCTTAGGGCAGGAGGTAAGGGGAGCAAGTAGGTGGGCTTAGCTGGAGGAGGGTGGTCACTGGGAGGTAGTGGAGGTGGGGATTGTGGATAAGACTTGATTCTTCAAAGTACCAATGAGGTCACACTAGAGGACACTTTAGGAGCCCTGGTGGTGCAGTGGTTAAGTGCTCTGCTGCTAACCGAAAGGTCAGTGGTTTGAACCCACCAGCTGCCCCATAGGAGCAAGATGTGGCATTCTGCTTCTGTAAAGATTTACAGCTTTGGAAACCCTATGGAGCAGTTCTATTCCACCCTATAGAGTCTCTAAGAGTCAGAATCAACTATTGGCCATGGGGTTGGTTTGGGTTATAGGTACCTTGGAAACTAGACAGAGACTTTGGGTTTAAGATGAGGCATGGGAGCCATGTTGGGAGGCAGGGAAGGAGGGAGTTACACAAAGAATGAAGCTTTAGAGGAAGATTCAAGAGGTGACTGGGGGAGTTGATGACATAAATAACAATTGTGTACATCTTTGCAGAAGTGTTATTTTGCCCAGGTAGGGGGCAGGGTCGGAAATGGAACTTGGAATGTTCCAGGAATGGAATTTGCTGTTCAGCTAGAACCCTATC
>NW_006922007.1:2434690-2435265 GCF_000298275.1 Orycteropus afer afer
TAAATAAATAAATAGTCACCTTAGGGTCTTCCCCATCAAATAAGGAGAAATATTCTCTTTTCCCCAAAGTATCCCAAGCATTTTGGTGAAAAATGGAGCTGTGGGTACCTTCTGAGTAGCAGAGCCCAATCACAGGGCAAGGGAGGGAAGGCAGGTGGGTGGTTGAGGTGGCTGCGTGCTCAGAAGGTATGTGGAGGTGGAAGGCTGGGGGATGGGGAGAGGAAGCAGGCAGACAGGTCGCCTTCAGTGCAAGGTTAGACCCATTGTCTTCTTCTTTGCTTAGGGGGCCTGGCAGCTGTGATTTACACGGACACCTTGCAGACAGCGATCATGCTGGTGGGGTCTTTAATCCTGACTGGCTTTGGTAAGTGGGCTGCAGCAGGCTGAGGAGATGGCACCAGAAAACAAAACAAGTAAACAGTGGCCATGGAGTCTATGTCAGAGTAGAACTGTGCTCCAGAGGGCTCTCAATGGCTGACTTTTGGAAGTAGAACTGCAGGCCTTTCTTCTGAGTTATATCTGGATGGATTGGAACTTCCAACCTTTCAGCTAGTGAAATTCATCAACCATTTGCA
>NW_006922007.1:2435365-2437016 GCF_000298275.1 Orycteropus afer afer
AAGTGGTGCAGAGATAGAGAAAAACAAGCCTAGCCACTTTGCCTGTTGACAGCCTAGGCAGTGAATTGGGACGTTCTCTACCCTCCTGAAGGAGCTCTGGTGGTGTAGGGCGTAAAGCATTTGACTGCTAACCAGAAGATTGGTGGTTCAAGCCCACCAGCTGCTCTGCAGAAGGAAGATGGGGCAATCTACTTCCATAAAGATTTACTGCCTTGGAAACCCAATCAGGGTCGCTATGAATTAGAATTGACTCGATGGCAGTGGGTTTTTTTTTTTTTTTTTTTTTAGGTTCTACCCTCCTGAGGAGTATGGGTTAGGGCATCACTGTGGGCCTGCAGGTTCCCCCAGACCCCTCTGGGGGTCTCAGGCTAGATTTCCTGTTGCCTTTTTTTAGACAGTCTGGGTCAGTGCTTCCCAGTGTTGGCCTATGATGACACAATCTTCTGTCTACAGCAAAACTGGACAAAAAGGGATAATAATAGTTACGCCCTGCCATTGAGTCGGATCTGACTCATAGCGACCCCTCCTTGGATTTCTCAGGCGGTATCCCTATGGAAGTAGAGTTTTCCATATGTTCAACTATTGTATTTTTTGATCTCAGATTATGTCTTGTCTCCATTTTGAGGTTAGATGGCTTCATGAATGGATAATAATAGGAGATCTTTATTTACTTATTTATTTTAACTCTCTTGACAAAATTTGAAAAATTGGACACTCAGAGCTAGCCTTTCCCGGTAACACCATGTCTGGAAACCACAGATCTAGGGGGACTTGTTACAAGAGTATATGAAATGCATTTCACTTTTCAGGGAGTGGGAATCATCTGTGGGTCCTGTGAAGCCTCTTATGTTTTGTTTTCGAAGAGGTTTTGTTCTATTCCCCCCTTTAGGGGCAGGGGTGGGCAAGGAAGGGAAAGAATAATGTATTCAAGGACAACAGCCCACAAGTGGCAGGGCTCCACACTCTTTACCCACTCTCTGTCCCTCCCATCAGACCGATGGGACAAGAGGTGGTCCAGTTTGGTCTGTGGGTCTTTAGGTCTGTGTCCAGGGTCCCAAAGGCCACTGCTAATAGCAGGAGATGAGGGGGAAAGCAGTGGTCCAAAACTGAGGTCTTCCTTTAATAATTAAAATACCTGCCCATTGTAAAAGGAGATCTGGTGGTGCAGTGGGTGAGGCATTTGGAGGCTAACCAGGAAGGTTGGCGGTTCCAACCCACCAGCTGCTCTCTGGGAGGAAGACAACTTGATGGCAGTGGGTTTGTTTTTTCCCTTTGTAAAGAAGTTTATGGGAGACTTCTGATAAGATGGAGGAATAGGCAGACAAGCAACACAGACTCTCTTCAATAAAGAAAAGAAAAACCAATTGACAGAGATACAGAAGATAATCCTGGAACCCTGAGCTTAAAAAGAAACTATACAGAAGTGGATTAGGCACCAACTAGTGGAAAAACCTGAACAAAAACAAGACCTAAGAACAGGCTCTGTTGGCCAGGGTTGGCAAGGACATACGAGAGGCTGACAAAGGAAAGGAGACAGGTGGTGAGTGTATAAGTGCTGTCAACTAGTGAATAGAGGAGCACAGCACAGTACCCTGCCTGTATAGATAACATACAAACAAAACAAAGAAAACGAAAATTGTGGGCAAGTCAC
>NW_006922007.1:2443029-2443659 GCF_000298275.1 Orycteropus afer afer
AGTTAATGCACTTGAGTGCTAACTGGAAGGCTGGTGGTTTGAGTCCATCCAGAGGTGTCTTGGAAGAACGGCCTGATGATCTATTTCCCAAAAAATTCAGCTATTGAAAACCTTATGTAGCACAGTTCTACTCTGACACACATGAGTGACCATGAGTTGGAATCTACTTGATGATAACTGGTTGTCCTAGTCTCTGGCCCACGTCCTCTTCCTTTCTCAAGACACTTCTATCTCTATGCCAGCTTCCCCATATCTTGAAAATGCTACCCAACTCCCCTGCCACTAGGGAATTTCCCCAAGTGTCAGGGCATTCAGCCTTACTTATACGAGCTGCTTAGAATAAATCTCAACATTAGGAACTGCAAGTCATTGTGCTCTTCAGGAACCACCAGCCTTCTGGTTAGCAGTCAAATGCCTTAGGCACTACACCACCAGAGCTCCTGTATTAGGGGAAAGAGACCCCAAATTCAAACAGATTTAATAGAGACACTTTTATTAAGCCTTGGACAGAACAGAAACAATCATCCTGGATGAGGGAAACCGTCACCATGAGAAAGTTGAATGGAGTGCGCTGAGTCATGGTCATGTGGCTAATTACATATGATTTTATATCATCACAAAATTATGATT
>NW_006922007.1:2444859-2451172 GCF_000298275.1 Orycteropus afer afer
CCTTCCTTCCGAGGAGTGGCTGGTGGGTTTGAACCGCCAGTCGTCTGGTTAGCAGGCAAGTGTCTTAGCCACTATGCTACCAGAGCTCCCTTTAAGAAGGTAGATCTTGGAAATATTTCCCAGATGTCTGTTTCCTAACATGGCTGTTCTTCTCTCCCCAGAAAAAATTGCCTGCGTCCTCCCCTCTGAATGTGAGAAATATTGCGGCACCAAGGTTGGCTGTTCCAACATCGCATATCCAACCTTAGTGGTGGAGCTCATGCCCGATGGTAAGAGTTGGTCCCTGCTGGTGGAGTCTCTTTGGGAAGGCTGATTGGGCTCAGCTGCCACATACTTTTCTGTGGGCTTTCTTGGGCCAAAGCTGTTTCTGAGAATGGGGGTGGGGACAGTAGGGAAAGCCTCATTCTGGGTGTCCTCAGTTTTTGAACAGGTCTTCCCTGAGGGAGAAAGAGATTTATGACTTGGTTGGGCTCTATGAGTTGTAATAGGGGAAAAGACCATAGATTCAAACAGATTCAATGGAGACATTTTTAGTAAGTCTTAGGCTGGACAAGGACAAAATAAAGACAATCATTCAGCATGAGGGAAACCATCAGCATGTACACATCATATACATAGCTAACTGGAGTCTGCTGAGTCATGGCCATGGGGCTAATTATATGATTGAAAACAAAGAGAATCTTCACAAAATCATGATCGGTGGCATATCGATTCATCACTGTTGCAGGAGGGAGTACAGAAGCAAAGAAAAGACCATGACTAGGATACATACATAACTGAAGATAGAAAAGGATTCCAGAATTGTTTTTGGGCCTTGACTACCTGGCTAGGTGGTGGTCTGGATATGACTCATAACCATGTAGCCTGAGTCTTAGCCACAAGGTGGTTGGTTACCAAACAATACCAAGACCCCAACCTTAATTTAAATTAGAAAAGGACACACTCAGGCAAGTCCCCTAGCTCTTTGTGTAAGCCTAATCTACTTTCAGACACACTTTTCATGAAGGCATCTGAAACTCATGTCAAGCCTCAGTATGGAGTTAGGGCTCCCACTATAGATCACAGCCTTCCACAAACCAAGTGCTTTAGAATTTAAGCTCTAATACAGGCTTAATGAGTCCAGTCAGGCTTGAAAAGGAGATCATCTGGAAACTTGTTAGGGAAACACATAAGCTTTTTATGCTCATCTAGAAGGCCTTTCAAAGCTCTTAAACATATTAACATGAAGCCTCAAAGTAAGGGTCCTAAGTCCAAGGGAGTTATACCTGGAGCATGAATAGCCATTCTAAGGAAATAGATGGAGAAAAAGGCAAGGACTGATTTTAGTTCTAGAATGAGGAAGTTTGAAGCAGTAGGTGGATGGGCTACAAGGGAGATTCTTACCATAAAGGGCTATCCCAGGAGATTGAATATTTAACGTTGAGTCTAGAATAGCTACAGTCTTGGAAATGATCTTTGAGCTTTCTGGTCATGTTTCATGTTGAAGAAAAATTCTAGCTCAAGGAAAGCAAGTGTGGTTAGGTTAGTGGGTCTCAGAAGACCAATTATTCAAAGGTATCAACCAGAAAAATTTTGAATAAGCTTGTGAAACTTTATTATTGAACTGAAAGACCATCTACTCAAATACTTTCATTTTTGACTTGGGAAGACTGAGGCTTACAGAAGAAAGGTGACTTTTCCAAGGCCAAGCAACTAAGTGTCTACTACCTTTGCTTGCTTAACTTTGCTCAAGGCTGGAGTTGAAGAACTTGATGCATGACCTTAGGCAAGCTATTTGCATTTAAATTCTATGAAAATGGAAGTAATAGTTATCTATTCCACTGAGCCTGGCTGCTTAGTAATTAAATTTGCAGTTAGCAAGAGTCATAATGGCCTTTTTAGAATTCTGGTTTGGATTACAGCTGCTTCTATTAGGCATGTTTATTTCTTTAGGTTATCAGAGGTGGGGGTAGGAAAATAGCTCAGAACATTGTGCTAGGGTGGATTGTACATGACAGATGTGTGGCACAAAGCACACTGAAGAACTGTGTTTACACGTGCCATTGCCATCCCCTCTCCTTCTCCTGCCATCTGGCATCTTTCTTGACCCCTCGGCAGTATTCAGCATTATTGATCACTTGTCCTTTTTGTGGCATGGTGCCTAAGGCATTTGACTGCTAACCAGAAAGCTGGCAATTCAAACCCACCAGCCACTCCTTGGAAGGAAGACTGGGCAATCTACTTCCGTAGTGATACTGCCTGGGAAACCTAAGGAGCAGTGGCTATGAGTCAGATCCGACTTGAGGGCAGAGCGTTGAGTTTGCGTTGTGTCCTTTTTGAGTTCCTTTCATCCATTAGATTCCATGGTACTAAACTCTCCTATTTATCTTTTTCTTTCTTCTTTTTCGGCTGCTTCTTTTGATCTCATTTTCAGATTCAACCTTCTCTACACCAACAGTAAGTATTCCCCCCACTTCTGCTCCTTTTGTCTTCTAAGTATTTCTTGTATTCTTCTCCCTTTCTCTAGTTTTGAGATGTCATTATTTCTTTTTGAATTTTTATTGTGATTTGGGTGAAAGTTGACAGAGCAAATTCATTTTCAAATTCATATATACAGTAGTGCATGCACATTTTGTTTCATGACATTGACCACAGTTCCCTACACTGTTATTTCTTGCCTGGATCACTGTGTTCGGCAAATGAATGAGGATTCCATCACAGTGTAGTCTGCAGGGGAGAGGTCCATGTCAGCTTAGCAATCATCTGGTGAAGTAATGCTGAGCAAATGACAGAGCTAGGACTAGAAACCCTATCAACTAACTTCTTGAAATGGATCTCAGTTGTAGCCACTGAAAAATGAGAGAGTTGGAATAATCTCCATAACTCTTTCTACAGTGACAATAGCCTGTGATCCCCATTATAAAAACCCAAGAAGAACCATGAGCTCCCTGACCTCCACCTTCAACAGGCCCTAATAAATGTCAAAGTAATTGGAATAGGCAGTTTTCATCACTCATCTTGCAAGACTATAGATGAAATCATAAAATTATTTATAGATAAAAAGGCAAGAGAAATGACAGAATCATGTTCCAAAATGATTTCAAGAGCCAAGAATGTTGAACCAAATTGAACAAATTGAAATCTAACAGAGGTAGAAGTCAAATTCTATATCTTTAGGTTCCCTCAAACCTAATTGTATAAGAGCATTGCAAAAACCTAAGGATGTATGTCTTGGCAAAGAGCCATGAGTTCAGGGGTCATGAGTTATCTCTGAACATGTGAAAGATGATAAACTAGTTGAAGAGTTAGACTGGATCCAATGTGTAGCTGAAGTACTGTGTCTAAAGAGAGGTAGATTTCAGGCTAGTCAGTACTGTCCAAGAGGGAACAGGCTCCCTGTGGAGTGGCGGATTTCCTGTAACTGGAGGGTTTGGGCAGAGGAAATGTTGTGGAAGGGACTGATGTATCAGATGGATAGTTGACTCCTGGTGGTTCAAACCCACCAGCCACTCCTTGGAAGGAAGATGGGGCAATCTACTTCCGTAGTGATACTGCCTCGGAAACCCAAGGAAGGGTCGCTATGAGTTGGATCCGACTCGATGGCAGTGAGTTTCGTTTTTATTTTGGTTTAAGTTTACTTTTACTCCTGCGACTATGTGATGTGCCCCTTAGCTTGGTCTGGCCTTTCAGCTCAAGCAGGTGCAACTTTATGCCCTCATTGGCACAGGAGAGAGAAGAGATTGTAGCCAGCCATGCATGCCATGATGGAGAAAACTTTAACAATAACACTACCTTGTTATAATTTGGGCAAGTATAACATTTAGAACATCAAGAAACGATTTGGTTCTTGGAAGAGTTGAAAATAGAACCTCTTCTTTTGCCTCCTAGTTTAAATCTCTTTCTGCTATATCATGAATATTTTGGGTGGGAGATCTGTACAAGCCCCCTCAGGTGGAAACTCTCTTGCTTTCTTTCTCTCACACCCACACACCCACACACCCCCACCACCATCATCGTTGTATCATCATCATCCAATTGCAACAGTATTTACCCAATATATATTTTCCCTCAGTTTTTTGTTGGCCTATGTGGGACTTGCAAAACAATTTGAAGCCACAATCCATTCCTTTAATCTTGTGGTCTTTCTGGGTAGATAAGCTGGAGAACACAGCTTGGTATCAGAAGGTCCTCACACTTTCCAACACGAAAGAGTTGAGGTGCTATGGGTGCTGATCAGGATCTCTTTTTCTTTTCTAGGACTGCGAGGCCTGATGCTGTCAGTCATGTTGGCCTCTCTCATGAGCTCCTTGACCTCCATCTTCAACAGTGCCAGCACCCTCTTCACCATGGACATCTACACCAAGGTCCGGAAAGGAGCATCTGAGAAAGAGCTCATGATTGCAGGAAGGTAAATGTGGCTCCCCCCACCAAAAGAGCGTGAATGATCTGCGCTTCCCCTCAACACACAGAAGGATTGGCAGATGCCTGGGTAAATTTAAATTGGAGATTATCCAGTTGCCCCTCTGGAGCTAGAAGTGACATCAAAGATTATCCAATCTAACCCTCAGGCTATCGATGAACAAAATGAGGCCTAGAAAATGGTCCTGTTTAAGCCCATCCAATGGACAGTGGCAGAGCCAGGACTGCAAGTCCTTTATGTGGCTCCATTCTCAGCCAGCAGTTCTCTAAACTGGCATTTTTTTTTTTGAGGCCCCGACCCTTCAGACGCCTCAACCCGTTGAAGTAACATTTTGCAGAACCACTGTGAAGGTCAAGTGAGATTGTGTTTGTGAACATGCTCTGCAAAGTCTAAAACACCATGCTATGTGCACATTTACTATTGTCCAAAGGGCTAAGAGACATAGCAGGATGCCAAAAGCATCCATGGGGCCAAGCTGCTTATTATCACTATTATTTGTGGAGCAATGCTCTGGGTAAAGGTTTAACTACTAGTAGTATTTCCATGGGACCACAGCAGGTCAACTTCTCAGGTCAACAAGTCCTTTGGATGTCATTTCAGGAAAAATTTCCAGGGGGGTACCTAGGAGGGATGTGGAATTCCACCTCAAAGATCTCATGAGAGATTAGGTTAAATGAAGGAAAGAAGAAATGACAGGTTGTTCTCAGGTGACAGGACAGCCTCAGTACCTTGTCTGATTTTTCCATAAGAAGAAGTTAACTGACTTTTCTTGTTCTTTGTAAGGCTCAAGATCCAAAATGGACAGAGAGCCATTTTGCTGCTGTGCTCATGTCTAGAGCCCATGACCCTGAGATGATGATGGGGCTTGTATTTCTGGGCATTCCGTAATTGCTACCCTGGGTCTTATCCCTCCCTGGAAAAGCATATAGTTACAAGAAACAGTTCCAGACTCAGCTGTGGAAACTTTAAGAGTGATCACGGGCTCCACCAAACCAAAAAAAAACCAAACCCACTGCTGTTGAGTTGGATCCGACTCATAGACCCCTCCTTGGGTCTCCGAAGCAGTATCACTATGGAAGTAGATTGCCCAGCTTTCCTTCCGAGGAGTGGCTGGTGGGTTTGAATCACCAGCCTTCTGGTTAGCAGTCAAATACCTTAGGCTCAGAGAGGGAGAAATGAGCATTGCAGGCTGTAGTCAAGGATGGCTCTTGGGGAAGGAAGAACCTGAGTTTAAAGTGATGAGTAGGATTTGGTAAGTGGGTGGCAGTGGAAAGGGCATTCCAAAGAACACAATACTGCTATGTGAAGGCCAGCCTAAGACTCTTTTGCCTTAAATTTGGGTGAGGTAAGGGAACACAGCCTTCTTTCTAATTAAATCAAAAGTACTGGTAAGAAGGGCTTGTACGGGAACCCTCCAATCTTACAAGGACTTGAAATGGAACTCAAGAAGGAGAAAGTTAGAAGGACCTGGTAATGTCTCACTCTAGACTGTTCCTTTATGCATTCTTCTTGTTTTATAGTTTTAAGTTTATTATAAGGAAGAAGAAAATATTACCACTAGTTTTTATAATGTATTGAGTGTATACTATTTGCTAGATGTTTTACTATCACTGATCCTTGTGATGTTGGTCATATTATCTCCAGTTTCCAGATGAGGAAACCAAGACTTGGAGAGGTTGTCTTAGCCAAAGTTCTCTAGAGAAATAGAACCCTGGGTGGTGCAAATGGTTAAGCACTACTAACCAGGAGGTTGGCAATCTGAATCCACCCAGAGGTGCCTTGAAGAAAGGCCTGGTGATCTACTTCTAAAAGGTCATGGCCATTGAAAACCCTGTGGAGAGCAGTTCTACTCTGACATACATGGCATCACAATGAATTGGAATTGACTTGATGGCAACTGGTTATATATATATA
>NW_006922007.1:2451707-2457646 GCF_000298275.1 Orycteropus afer afer
TTTGACCAAACAACTGGGCACCATAGCATAGCCTAGCCAAGTTGACACATGAAGTTAACCATCACAGAGTTTAAGCCATGAATCCTACATTGTACAGAGAGAATTATTATTTGAGCTTATAGATTGACTGTCTGGCTCCAAAGTCCATACTCTTGTTCCTATAGTCTACTGCCCCTCAAAGTGGAAAATTTTTATGGTGGTGACTGGGTCTAGGTAATTATTGCATTACTCAAAGGTGCAGACAGCCTTTCTTTTCTTTTTAAATCAATCCTTGTTTTATTTACTTAATTATTTTGATGTAATTGACGTTTATAGAGCATTCCACCCAACAATATCAGCGTATACATTTGTTTCAAGACTACGTATAATATTGACCAAGACAGGGAAAATTTGGGGCTATAAAACAAATCTTAAAAAATGTAAAATATTCCAAATCATAACAAGTTTGTTCTCTGCCCACAATGAAATTAAATTTGAAATCAATAACAGAAAGACCTCTGGAAAATCACCGAAGTATATAGAACCTAAACAATACACTTCTAAACAAGGCACAAGTCGAGTAAGTAATTAAAAAGGAAATTAGACAATATTTTGAACTGAATGAAAATAAAACACAACATATCAAAATTTGTGGGCTATCGTTAAAGCATTATCGTCTTTATTATGTCATTGTAATATTAAAGCAACAGACCGTTTTCCTGAAGGCAGAGTTTGGAAGAAAAAAAGCCTAAAGAATGAATTTACTAGTTATTTTTCCTTGCTGTGGCCATATTTGTTAGTGAGAGTTTATGGCGTAGTGCCTAAGGCCTTTGACTGCTAACCAAAGGCTGGTGGTTCAAACCTACCAGCTACTTGGTGGAAGGAAGACTGGGCAATCTACTTCCGTAAAGATTTACTGCCTCGGAAACGCAAAGGTGGTTGCTATGGGTCAGAAACCGCTCAAGGGCAGTAAGTTTGTTTTTTTCTTACTATGTATAAGGAGCTCTGGTGGTACAGTGTCTAAGGCATTTGACTACTAACCAGAAGGCTGGCAGTTCAAACCCACCAGCCGCTCTACTTACATAAAGATTTCCCGCCTCGGAAACCCAAAGGGAGTCGCTATGAGTTGGAATTGACTCAATGGCAGTGAGTTTGGTTTTTTTGGTTTACACACACATATACACACACAGAGGCAGTCCCTGGATTATGAACAAGTTATCTTTAAGTCTGTCTTTAATTTGAAATTGTATGTAAATTGGAACAGTTAGGTATGGTTTGTATTTAACATCAGTGAATCAAATGTTTGTCTTAGTGTATAGTATATATTGTACCTTTCTAGACATAGCACTTAAGAAACACTTACAGATACATTAAAACATCCTTAACACAATAATGCAGCAATAATAATAATGTTTTGATGCACATGGCAAAGTAGTGCTTGTTATTATGGACCATTGTATATACTTCAAATTTTTAATATAATAGGCTTTACAGGGGTTGGTTCATAACTTTGGGTTATACTTATGTCAGAAATTTGTAACCCAGAGACTCTGTGTGTGTATGTGTGTGTACACACACCAAACCAGAAAACAAACTCATGCCATTGAGTCGATTCCAACTTATAGTGACCCCAATTGGGTTTCTAAGGCTATAAATCTTTATAGAAGCAGACTGCCTCATCCTTCTTCCATGGAATGGCTGGTGGGTTCAAACCATTGACCTTTTGTTTAGCAGCCAACTGCCTTAACCACTACATCACCATAGCTTCTTATATATAGAATGTGTATGTATACACAGAGATACACACATACATACATACATATATAGAGATGTTCTGGTAGTGCAGTGTACATGCATACATATCTACTGGCACACACTCACAGAGTAATATGTATTTCTTCATGTAGAGTTATTTTCTGACATTTTTGTGGGGGCTTTGATTTCAGGTTGTTCATCCTGGTCCTGATTGGCATCAGCATCGCCTGGGTGCCCATTGTACAGTCAGCGCAAAGTGGGCAACTCTTCGATTACATCCAGTCCATCACCAGTTACTTGGGCCCACCCATTGCAGCTGTTTTCCTGCTTGCTATTTTCTGCAAGAGAGTCAATGAACCAGTAGGTGTCATCCTGGTATGCCCAGAATAAAAACTAATGGGATAGGAAGAAGTTAATTGCCAAAAGAGGGGGAAAAAAAAAAAAGCTTTAGGAAGTTCACACAAACTCAAGGTCAAGAAGTAATATTTTGAGTGAAAAATGAGGAATAGAGTCTTCTGTTTCCTTATTCATTTATTCATCTATCAGACACTTGCAGGTGCCAGATACGGGTGGGGCACTAAAAACACAAAAGGCATAGATAGGAACCCTGATTCAGACCCTGGACAAGCTCCCAATTCAGATAAGGAGACAGAGAAGTGAATGAATAATTACAAAGCAGTGAGGTTAGTGCTGGTGAGAGAGGTGTGTCCACAGTCTTGTGGCCACAGCAAGGAGGGTGCACCTACCCTGTTCCCCCTGGGAAGTAGGAGTGGAACATTCAAGCTAGAGCAAAGTGACCAGGAAGGGAAGAACCTGTGCTTTCCCAGGTGGAGGAAGTGACCTGGATAGGGACCCAGGGACATGAACACAAGTGGAATGTTTAAAGAGTAGCTGGTAAACCATGAAGGTCCTTTTGGCCATCGTTCTATGGGAACACTTTACTTTGTCACTGGCTCCCCTTAAATGTGGTCTCCAGACCTAGACCTGGTACGCTCTGTTAGGCCTTTGGTGGGACATGCCTTGCTACAAGAATCCTGTAGGCAAAGAGTGACTACAAATCAATCGATCACTCTAACATGCAAACACAAAATTGAATGTGAAAACACACCCATAGTTCCGTTTTATGTTTTCAAATTAAAAACAGTGACTTTGGATCTATAAAGAAGTATGAAGAAGGAAGTTACATGTAGATAGATATTTTAACTTTTTTTTTTTTTTATAGTGATTTGGGTGAAGCTTTACAGAGCAAATTGGTCTTCCATTCAACAATTCATACACGTTTTGTTTTGTGACATTGATTACAATCTCTACAATGTAACAGCACTTTTCCCACTTCCTTCTTGTGTTTACCATTTCTGTTTGTCCTTCTCTCCTATTCCTTCCTGTCTTCTGAGCTTTATCCCTGGGCAAATGCTGCCCATCTGAGCTCATATGGTTGGTTGTTCTAAAAAGTACATACCTCCTTGGTGTTATTGTCTGCCTTCTAGGCCTGTGTCTTGCTTGGCTGAAATTTGAGCAACAGGGATGAGTTCAGTTCTAGGCTTGAAGGCCACAGTTGCAGAGGTTCCACCGGTATCAGTCAGACCAGTAAGGCTTAGCCTTTTGTATTATTATTATTATTATTTTGAATTTTGTTCCACATTTCTCCCACTCTAAACAGGACCTCCTATTGTGATGCCTTTCAGAGTGATTGGCAGTGGTAGTCAGGCACCATCTAGTTTTCTGGTCTCAGGATTACAGAGGCTGATGTTCACGTGGTCCTTTAGTTCTTCGGACTAATTGTTTCCATGCATCTTTGATTTTCTTTGCTTTGGTCAGGGAGAGTGCACCTTAGATGGCCACACTCAAGCTTTTGAGACTCTAGTTACTACTCACCAAATTAGGATGTGGAACACTACCTTGTGGACTACATTATGCCAATTGACCTTAATGTCCCACACAACTATGGTCCTGAGCCCCCAGCATCTCATTCCCTTAAGGTGTTTTGTTATGGCTAAGACATTTTCAGAACTTTGCCCCTTGTATACACTCTGCTATATTCATGGACATATTTGCAGCACATATAGATACATCTGCAGAAATATCCTTTATCAAACCTATTTATGTAGATATTCACGGGTGTAGTCCCATTCATCTTCCCAGTCCTGCTCAGCTTGAGTGTCTATCTATGGATGCACTCACAGGTTATCGTTATTCATGTGATTGCAGGATTGTGTGTGTAACAGTATTTACCTTCATTGACTTGAACTCGTGTGTTCCTCCCAGTGTCTTCCTTTGCCTTGATCATTTGTGCTGACCTCCCCCTTATCGTATATTGCCTTTCCCTTCACCCAAATTAATATGTGTCTACCCTGTAGTTGGTGATTTACCCTCCTTCCTTCTCCCACCCCTTGCAAGCTTCAAAGAATATTTCTTTCTCTATGTAAAGCTTTTCTTGACTTTTTGTGGTGGTGGTCTCATATAATGTTGATCCTTTAGTGATTGCTACTTATATCTCAACAGAAAAGTTCCTTTCTCCCACATTCCCAAAAGACACAATTTCTTTTTCTGTGTCTTCAAGGAATACAAATCCATTCATAAATAATTACCTAACTTGAATGGGCCTTAATCTACATGCTGGTAGTGAAGGTAGTTGAGGGCAGAGAGATTCAAATTATTTTTAAAGATAAAGAGAATTATTTTAGGGATTGTTAGGGTCTTGACTTGATATTAGGTACCACTTATTGGACACTTAGTTATTGTTCGCTGTCATCTACTTGACTCAGGCTCATGGAGACCTTCCATACAACAGTGCAAAATGTTGGCCAGTCCTACAGCATCTTTGAAATTGTCAGCATGTTTGAGTGCATTGTTGTGGCTGTTGTGCTGATCCATCACATTAAGGGTCTCTCATGTGCTCATTGGCCCTCCATTTCACCAAACATCATTCCGTGCTTTAGCGATTGATCTTCCTCATGATGTTTCCAAAGTAAAGGAGTTGGACCATAATCTGTTGTGCTCTGTGTCCTCCTTGGCTAATTTTTGGAAGTAGATCACCAGGCCTTTCTTCCTGGTCTGTCTTCATCTGGAAGTGCCACTGAAGCCTGTCCACCATGGGTGACCCTGCTGGTATTTGAAATGCTAGTGGCATAGCTTCCAGCATCGTAGTAACATGCCAGCTATCACAGCCTGACACACTGACAGATGGGTGTTGGATTAGACACTTGACCCTGCTATATTAGGAATCCTTAGTTTGTGATCTAGGTGAAATCTTGTCCCTGAAGTGTGATAAATACACCCACTGATGTTTGGGAGAACATTCCTGACCATATTCCACACTCCAGTGCGGCTCTAGAAAGTTGAGAACTGTCATGTTGCCAAGCTTCATTCTCTTGCCTCTTTTCCTCTCAAATGTTAGAACGTTTGGCTGTGCCATGTGTGTGCCATTATTTAACCCAGTGTTTTGTTTCACAGGGAGCCTTCTGGGGACTGATCCTAGGATTTCTGATCGGCGTGGCCCGGATGATTACTGAATTTGCCTATGGAACTGGGAGCTGCATGGAGCCCAGTAACTGCCCCACGATCATCTGTGGGGTGCACTACTTGTACTTTGCCATAATCCTCTTTGTCATTTCTCTCATCACCATCATCACCATCTCCCTCTTAACCAAGCCCATTCCAGATGTGCATGTGAGTATCCGTTCGGGAGGGCTGTTCTGCTCGTTTCATGTTCATGCTATAGTGCCCACCTTCACTGCTTTTGGTTCAGTTAGATATTTCACACCCCACGACTAAAATAGGCCATACCTAGCATTGTTTTCATATAGAAGGAAGAACAATGTGTGTGCAAGGCCATGACAGGCATGTGTCTTCCATGGAATTCCTCACGCCTGTCACACTTTAGCCTGGGGGCTATTCTCTGGCCTCATTCCTCAAGTGATAGCTCAGGTGCAAGGGAATGAGATCCCTTAAGTGGGTGCAGAGCCTCCCTGGCTCGGTGGCCTATGTCCCAAATAAAACCTGATATTTCTTATTAGTGCTCAGGGATCCCAGGGAGGGACATACCTTGTTATAAGAATCATCACACTCAGAGAAGCCTAATGTATGGTTTCCTCTTTGAATTTTTTTTTCCCCCATTTAAGCCATAGAATCCAAGATATTTCTAACAATATCTGTGTCCATTTGATTCAAAACCTCAAAAATGGCAAGCATTCTTTTAACTTTAG
>NW_006922007.1:2462910-2463452 GCF_000298275.1 Orycteropus afer afer
TTTCTGCTTATCTGGAAATCTCCTAATTTCACCATCATATTTGAGGGACAGTTTTGCTGGGTACATAATTCTTGATTGAAAATTTTTCTCCTTCAGGATTTTATATGTACCATCCCATTGTCTTCTTGCCTGCATGGTTTCTGCTGAGAAATCCGAGCTTAGTCTTATTGGTTGCCCCTTGTAGGTAACTTTTTGTGTTTCTCATGCTGCTTTCAGGATTCTTTCTTTGACTTTGGTTTTGGTGAGTTTGATGATGATATGTCTTGGTGATTTTCTTTTGGGGTCTATCCTGTTTAGGGTTTGTTGGATTTCCTGAATGGATATATTCTCATCTGTCATCATACCAGGAAAATTCTCTTCCAACCAATCTCTGACAATTTTCTCAGTGGTTTTCTTTTTCTCTTCCTGTTCTGGAATTCCAATGACATGTAGGTTATTCCTTTTGATGGTATCCCACATGAACTTTAGGCTTTCTTCATTTTGTTTTGAACTTTTTTCTGATTGATCCCTTTCCAAAGAAGTATCCAGGTATTTGCCTTCAG
>NW_006922007.1:2464347-2475872 GCF_000298275.1 Orycteropus afer afer
CTCTGACCGTCTCCGTACTCACTGTTCTCGTTCAGGTTTTCCACTAGTTGGTGCTTAATCCACTTCTGTTTAGCTCCTTTCAAAGCTCAGGGCTCCAGGATTATCTTCTGTATCTTTGTCAATTGGTTTCTGTTTTCTTTGTTGAGGAGGGTCTGTGTTGCTTGTCTGCCTACTTACTTACTTACTGGAAGTCTCCCTGAAAAGGAGAGTGAGTTTTGCTAACACTTTACACACACATACACACACATAGGCAACTACAGAATTCCTAAGAGACTTGAAAGCCCAATACCAAATTTGCAAGACCTGTGAACAACCTCAGTGCCAAACAAAGATTGCTTTTATATTGTCTATTGGCCAGATCTCTGATGGGTCTTCTTTTGTTGTATCAACTGTTTCCCTATGTCTCAGTCTTTTAACGTATCTTAACCCTCAAAACCTTTAGCTCCTTGCTTCCACTTGCAGTAGAAAAGTAAAGTAGTCATCTAGAGGGCGTGGTTGGGATGAACACTTTGCATTGATTTTCAGACTTCTCCAAGTTTCTGGTTCATGCTCTAGACAACAACAATAGAAATTGTTCCTCCAGCTCTACCTTGTTCCAATATAAGTCATGATTGTACTTATTATGTCCCCTCCATGGACAAACAAACACATAGCACAAAAATCTGTTATTATACTACACCAAAAACCTATGGCTATGGAGTCAATTCTGACTCCTAATGACCCTATACATAGGGCTTCCAAGGCTGTCATTCTTTATGGAAGCAGATTGCCTCCTTTCTCTCCCACAGAGTGGCTGGTGGGTTTTCACTGCCAACCTTTTGGTTAGCAGCCAGCTCAATGCTTTAACCACAGCACTACCAGAGCTTCTGATATTACACTGTAAGTCTGGGCAAATAGGCATCTAGTCGTTTTTCCCAGTACCAGCATTTAAAGGAACAAACTTATTTATCATAAGTAATAAGACCTAATTCACTTAAACCAAAAACCTACTGCCATTGAGTTGATCATGATGCATAGTGACCACGTTTCTGTATTCAAGGCAGCCCCTTAGCCTCTGAATATACATACTCATAAGGTCTATTATATATACATGTGTGTGATTTACATCTAAATTCCCAACATTTTGAGAGAGAATACAGAGAATAGGACTGTTATCTGTGTTCTTGCTGGAACTTAGAGGCAACATGCCTTTTCTCTAACACATATCTCTTTGTTCTCCCAGCTTCTTGATGTGAGATACTATTTGGCTCCTTCTGCTGACCTGTCCTGCTTTCTCTGCAGCTCTACCGTCTGTGCTGGAGTCTTCGCAACAGCAAAGAGGAGCGAATTGATCTAGATGCAAGAGAGGAAGACATCCCAGAAGCCCCAGAGGAGGCCATTGAAATAGGTGATTTATGACTCATGGGCTATTTCCGGTTCTAAAAAGTTACTCCAATAGTAACAGCAAGACCACTTCATGGAAGGCTTTATCAAATGCCTTCATCAAGGCTCAGCTGTCGCCTCTAGAGGGAAGTGAGGAATGGGATAGGGGTGAGATGGATGAATGGGTTTTGGGAAGTTCACTCTGAGGTCTAGGCAAGTGGTGGGGGAAGATACAGAATCATCCCACCTCCCCCACCCTCACATTTTACAGTGATCAGTGAGTAACTAACTGTACATGAGAAACATGTCACCCTTCCTTGAACTGGGGCATGGCCAGGGATGAGGGAAGAGTCAGAACTCTTCTGACATAGCCTGTGAACTGATAGCAGATGGAACCAAAGCTATGGTCAGCTTTGGGGACATCAGGACAATGGGATATAGGCTCTTGGGATCTTATATCTTCTGACTTGTCATATTAGATTGATAAAATCAAATTTCTCTGGAAGCCTGATTGGATCATTCTTAGTCAGTGCTTAGAGAATTATCCTGATCGTGGAGGTGTACTTTCTTCAATTTTAGTTTTGCAATTTTACCACCCTATGTGGGAGAGGTACATATGGAGGATGGTTGTGTATATATGTGATGTGAAGAGGCATGGGAGCTCAAGGTCATATGTGCTTGACCTGGTGCTGGGTTGGAGGTCTCATCACTCCATCCTTTGGAGGCATACTGCATCAAAACAATTCCTGAATATGGCCATATCAGGCATATCAAAGAATTTTAGTTCTGTGGGAAAAAAAAACCCAAGCTAAACTCATTGGCATCAAGTTAATTCTAGCTCATAGCAACCCCCATTGTGTTTCCGAGGTGATAAATCTTTGTGGAAGTAGATTGCCCCATCTTCTTTCCATGGAGCAGCTGGTGCATTTGAATCACCAACCTTCTGGTTAGCAGTCAAATGCCTTAGGCACTATGCTACCAGAGCTCCTCTGAGCTGCTTTAAAGGACCCTGGAAATAGTTTGATCATGTCATCTAATTTTACATTAATTCTAACCTAATATAAATTGAGGCTCAGGGAAGGAGAGACTTTGCTTATGGTCCTAGGTCTGCTTTTTGATCTCTAAGGACTTCCCAGTCCTAAACTCTGTGACTTTGCAAGTGCCAGGGGGAACCTAAGGCCAGAGTAGCTGACCATGGTGCTGAAAAGGAACCCCCTTCTCGCTTTTCTGGAGTAGGCAGGTGTGAACCCTGTTGTGTGCCATGGAGTCGATTCCGATTCATAGCAACCTTGTAGCACAGAGTAGAGCTGCCCCATAGGGTTTCCTAGTCTGTAATGTGAACCCCACACCTCCCAAAGTGTCTCTATTTTGAGTGATAATAACATAGCTTTGAATGGGGCGTGGATGGGGGTATTTTGAGTGTTGAGAAGTTTTCATTCAGACGAAGAGATTATTTTTGTTTGCACCAGAGGGGAGAATTAAGACTTAGAGGTGAAAAGAACCCATCCAATTTTGACTCAAAGTGAGGAGACAGGGGTCTATAATCAGGCAGAACTGGGACTGAGTCTTGGCTCTTCTGCTTACTACCCTGGGCAAATGATTCTATTTATCTAAGGCTCAGATTCCTCACATAAAATTTTTAAAATAATAGTTCAAACCTCAGAGCACTGTCAATGATAATGTCTGGCTCTGTTATTTGTTGTTATGTGCCGTCGAGTCAAACCCGACTCATAGTGACCCCTCCTTGGGTTTCCAAGGCAGTATCACTACGGAAGTAGGATTGCCCGTGATGATTATTAAGCAAGAGTTTTAGAATTGATTTGGTTTGGAACAGAATGAGTGGGAAGTGTGCTATACAGGGGACTTTCATGCTGGTGGAGAATCAACCTGATGACTTCTGAGATTCACAGCAGCACTAGAATTCTTGAACTCATGGTGGCCTATTAAAGCACATTAAATGAAGCTTTCTTGAGGGCTTTTACAGACCATGGGGTCACCTCACCATATTCTGAAGTGTCGAGAAATATTAGCATGAAGCACACTTGGAGCTGCATCCTTCTGCACCTCTTCATCAAGGATAAGAATATGATCATGATATATTTTAACTATGAATACCTTACCCTAGTCTAATGCTTCATTTTGCTGCTGCTGTTGTTGTTATGTGCCATTGAATCAGCCCCGACTCATAGTGACCTCTCCTTGGGCTTCCAAGGCAGTATCACTATGGAAGTAGATTGCCCAACCTTCCTTCCAAGGAGTGGCTGGTGGGTTTGAATTGCCAGGCTTTGGTTAGCAGTCAAGTGCCTTAGGCACTACACTACCAGAGCGCCTATGCTTCATTTTAGCACCATATTGTTCTTTTAAGGAGACAATGCAAGTATGATTCTCCCAACTGTACAAAGACAATGAGCCATAGAGACTTTCCCAAGGCCACTTTTTTTTTTAAGTGACCCACACCTCCAAAAGTGTCTCTATTTTGAGTGATAATATAGCTTTAATGGGATGTGGATGCGGGTATTTTGAATGTTGAGAAGTTTTTGTTCAGATGAAGAAATTATTTTTGTTTGCACCAGAGGAAGTGGGCTGGTCAGTGAGCCCACTTCCTTGCTACTCCTTCTATTTCTCCTATTTTGGTGCAGTGATCAAAGGGAAGAGGTGTAAGTAAGCTTGTCTCCCTTTCTTACGTGTGTAAGTGGAAAGAGAGAATGGAAGGAGATTAACATTTCTCAACCTACTACGTGTTGGGTGCTCTTTCATTAAATCTTACAACAAAGAAAGTGCTATTTATCCAATTTTACATACACCTGAGGGTAAGAGAGGTGAAGCATCCTGGTCACAAAGTTGGGTTTGAGCCCCAATTCTGACTTATGGATGTGCTTGACTGCTAAAATGCTTCCCAGTTCTAACATTCTGTGACCTGTAAAAACAGGAGACCACAGAGCATTGGATCCCTGGCCATGGTTCTGAAAACAGTGGTCTTGATCTCACAGCCAATGAGCAGCAGAGCTGGGATTCAAACCCAGTGTTCTTGGTGGGCATCCCTTTACAGTGTCAGGGCCAGTTTGATGGTTTGATTCTGTAGTGTCGACACACACCATCAGACGTTTAGGCTTTAAAAAGTGTTGATCAAAAAGTGATATAAAAATGTTGATTTAAAAAGTGTTCTACCCCTGCATCAGAGACCATTAGGACCAATACTTATCCCCTGGCGAGTCTGTCAACCCCAATTCTGAGTCTTAGAATTTCCAGGTGTAGGCAATGCACTCCCAAGTCATCCAGAGATGTAGCAAGCACATAGGATTTGATGTGTTTCTGAGGTGGATTTTTTCTGTAATTCTGTTCTGGTTACCTAGTGCCATTCTGACAAGAATATACCACAAATGGATTGGCCTTAACAAATAGGAGTTTATTCTCTTACAGTTTGGAGGTGTTAAGTCCAAGTTCAAAGGCTCTAGGGGCTGGGTGAAAGCCCCTCAGCCTTAGTCTTCAGCTCTGCCTTCAGCTCCCAGCCCACAGAAGCTAAAGGCTGTTCTTCACTCAGACATCTGCTGGCTGCTGAGGCTGCCAAGCCCAAGGTTGACAAGTAAAAAGGCACAGTCCTGACATTACCAAACCACACAGCAGGTCATTAATTCAAATCCATTGTAAGTCCCAAAGTCAGCACAGCATGACAGGCTGCTGAAGAACAACACGACTACATGCAGGGTCCAAGCGTGCCATAGGCTAGTGACCATTCCCAAAGCTCCTTCTTACATACGGGAAGGAGACCACATACCCAAAGCAACTACTCAGCTGCTTGTGGTAGATCCCACCGTGGAGTTGATTGCCAGCCTCATCATGGGGAATAGCTACCACCAGCTGCCCAGCCACTCAACCAGGCCCAGCCAAGTTGACACAAAAACATAACCACCACACCTTCATATGTCACAGTTCCCTAGCTTGTTAACGTTTCTCTCTCATAAACTATTTTCAGTTTGACTCCTACTGTTTCAATAAAAATACATTTCCATTGGGACTGATAGGCTAGCTTAGGTTAGCTGATCATAAGGATGTGGGATGCATCTATTAACATTTCTTGTGATTAATTGACTTTTTTTGAACATTTTGTGCCATTTTGTACACACAAGAGAACTTGGAAGTTTCTACTGATGCTCAATGGTAATTCTTCTCCTTGGAAACCTTTTCCAGTCACTCATGAGTCTGTATCCAATAATTTTTTCATGCCTTCCCTCTGACACAGAAGTTTCTGAAGAGAAGAAAGGATGCTTCAGGAAGGCTTATGACCTGTTCTGTGGACTGGACCAGCAGAAGGGCCCTAAGATGACCAAGGAAGAGGAGGCAGCGATGAAACAGAAGCTCACTGACACTTCCGAGAAGCCTTTGTGGCGGACCGTAGTGAACATCAACGGCATCATTCTGCTGGCCGTGGCGGTCTTTTGCCACGGGTATTTTGCTTGAGTCCTGCTTCCTGCTGCAGACTGTGCTCATGAAGGCCAGATGCTTTGCTCTGATTCCCTTTTGTATCATTCTGTGGTGTGGAAGGGAAGTCAGCCAGTTGTAAATTTTATTCACATGGAATAAATGTGTACATGTGTAATTACAAGGTAGCCAGATGAAAATCACTAGTTAATTGTAAAATTATGTATTTGAAGTGAATCTGATATAGTCTGGTGTACATACCAGAGTTGCAAGAGGAAAGTCCATTCAATCGTATCTCGAAAAAGGCAATCTAAGAAACAGGCCTTCAGTGTCTGATGCATGCTTATCTCAGGTAGATTCAGTGCATCAACACTGCTTTTATCCCTTGAATATTATTTTAAAAGGTCACCTCCCCTTCATTTTTTTTTTAAAGCAAATCTTTCTTCCCATTATATTTCTGTCAACTTTTTCTTGGCACAAGAAAAATCAGTGTGATAAACTGATGGACACGTTGACACTTGAGATGGAAACTTGATGGGGTTCCTGTGTTTGGTATATGCTCTTTGGAATAGAGGCCTGGGGGTGACAATGTGTCCCCCAAGGGGAGCAACCCAGGCAGCAGCCTCAGACCAATGGGGAAGGGATGATCTTAAACCCAGAGGATTTCTGGTCTTCTTAAAAGTGCCCATTGTGACTTGCCCATGTTTGAAATTTCACTCATATTGGAATTCATTGCCTGCAATGTCTTAGCCACTCAGCAATGTTTGCTGACTGACTGAATGATGTAGATTCAATTTATAAATACATGTTTTATTTTTTTTATATGCCTCTCATTCAGTTAACATTTTCCTGTGGCTACACAAACTTTGTATTCCGGGGACTATAATGAATTGGAATGAACTCACCTAAGACCACTCTTCCTCATAGTGTTGTTCTACTATGGCCCTAAACTGATTCTGGCTCATGTAATAGTAGGAATAAATGTGTCTCCCAAGGGCATCTTTCACGTCAAAGCAGCCACACTCTATCGAAACACTGAAATCACTTGCCTTTCTGTGAGTTTATTTGACCACAATCCTTCCTTTTTTAGGTGTCTTGATTGATGATCATCAGTTGATCGAGGTTAGGGGAGGTGATATCTGTTTCAAGCAGTAGTGCCCAACATTCTGATCTGAGAGGAGTGTATTTCTTGTTGAATCTGTTTCCCAGGAGGAAAGTCTTTTAATCCACTGCAGAATCTCAATTATTGTAATATTATCCCACAGAAGTTCAGAAGAAGTCACTGACTGATTTCAGGCTAACTTTGAGAAGAGTTGGGATCTGAAATTCTGCAGAGCTGAGGTTAGTTCCTGAGTGTAAAAGTGGTTCAACATGTAAAACGATGGCTTGTTTTTGTGGAAGGAAGACTACCCAGAGAGCACCATGTGATGTATCTTTTCATTCGCCTATAGATAGTCCCTTAAGTTAGTCAGAATACAGGGAAAAGTGGAGAATATCACTTGGCTAGCATTACCCACTTGCCTGCTAACCAGACGGCTGGCGGTTCAAACCCACCAGCCACTCCTCGGAAGGAAGGTTGGGCAATCCTACTTCCGTAGTGATACTGCCTCGGAAACCCAAGGAGGGGTCGCTATGAGTCGGGTTTGACTCGACGGCACATAACAACAAACAACAACAACAACAAGCATTACCCAGGGGAGTTCTGGTGGCATAGTGCCTAAGGCATTTGACTGCTAACGGGAAGGCTGGTGATTCAAACTCACCAGCCACTCCTCGGAAGAAAGACTGGGCAATCTACTTCCGTAGAGATACCACCTTGGAAAGCCAAGGAGGGGTCACTATGAGTCGCAATTGACTTGATGGCAGTGAGTTTGGTTTGGTTTGGCATTACCCAGTGTACTCAGTCTTGTGTGGAGTTCATGGCATGTTTTGTGCTTTTAGAGGATAAAGGGAAAGGTTAGAAAGCTGATGGATGGAGTGAGTAGCATAAAATATCTCGATTGTCTTGTTCTGTTTCTGGTTTTGCCTGTATATATTGTGGTAAATTATTTTATCTCAACCATGTATATTTCCCTTTGAAAAATGGGGACCTGAATGCTTATAGCATCTATCTACGTCCTGTGGGTGTGACGAGGTCACTTTGAAAAGGGATTGGGAGATTCATGCATGAAAGACGTCATTCAGATGTTATATTAAGCTGCATAAATTGAAATGTAATATTTTGATAAAAATAAAAACATTGAAAATCCTAACACCCTGCTTTTCTGTTCTTCAAATGTAGACACATACTGACCATCTCTGTGGGGAGCTTTCTGGTGGCACAAGATAATGGATTAAAAAGCAGAAAGATAGGAGAGTTGAGAAGAGAATCTCATGACTTGAATATTGTTTTAAAATGTAGCAAAGTTTGGAGATTTTTTTTGTTACAAAAACTCTAGAAAATATGAAGCAAGTAACTACCTGCACTTGACTATTAGTCAAAAGGTTTATGCCTGGAACCCACCCAGAGGCTCCTTGGAAGACAGTCCTGCTTATCTGCTTTGGAAAGGTCACAACTTTGCAAACTCTTTGGGGCAGTTCTATTCTGCACGTGTGAGGCTGTCATGAGTTGGAATCAACTTGACGACAACTACCACCAACCCTATCTGCAATGGAATAATGTTCCATTAGAACATACTGACACCTTGGTAACCATGGATGAGTAAAAGATAAATTGTACAACTTCAGGGGTGAACAGAAGAGCTATTTTTTTTTCCCTCAGATTGAAATACATTTTGTACATGGGGCAACCACCAGTTGCCATTGATTTGATTGGTACTCACGGCAATGGATGGACAGACGATTTTTCTGAAGTAGATTGTCAGGCCTTTCTTTCCAGGGGCCTCTGGGTAGACCATCAGCCAATCAGATGGCAGCCTCATGCAAAAACTTTACTTGCATGTGATATTAATAATATTGTTCGATAATTTCCACATTCGGTTGGATCACCTTTCTTTGGAACGGGTACAAAAATCGATCTCTTCCAGTCAGTTGGCCAGAGAGCTGTCTTCCAACTTTCTTGGCATAACCGAGTGAGTGCCTCCAGAGCAGCATCCATTTGTGAAACATCTCAATGGGTATTCCGTCAATTCCCGGAACCTTGTTTTTTGCCAATTCCTTCGGTGCAGGTTTGATTTCCTCCTTCAGTACCATTGGTTCTTGATCATATGTCACCTCTTGAAATAGAAAAACATCGACCAATTCTTTTTGGTGCAATGACTCTGTATTCCTTCCATTCTTCTTTTGATGTTTCCTGTATCGTTCAGTATTTTGCCATTTCCCGTATCACTCAATATTTTGTCCATAGAATCTTTCAATATTACAACTTGAGGCTTGAATTTGTCTTCAGTTCTTTCAGCTTGAGAAATACTGAGCGTATTCTTCTCTTTTGATTTTCTAATTCCAGGCACTTTGCACATTTCATTATAATAATTGACTTTGTCTTCTTGAGATGCGCTTTGAAATCTTCTGTTCAGCTCTTTTATCTTATCATTTCTTCCATTTGCTTTAGCTGCTGTCCATTCAAGAGCAAGTTTCAGACTTAACTCTAACCCAGTCTAGGGTGTTAAATTTTGGAGTAAGAAATTTGCATTTGAAAAACCTGAAACGTGCTGGGAGACCAGAAGATTTGTGTTGGAAAGACAATTACCTACAAGGAAGAAAAAAACAACAACTTTGTTTTGCTTTGTGAACCGAGGGCAAATGATTCTGCTGTTTTAAAGTTTTTGTTTTTTCTCTGGTGTAGTGCCTAAGGTAGCAAAGTGCCTAAGGCACTTGACTGCTAACCAGAAGGCTGTAGTTCAAACCCACCAGCCACTCCACGGAAGGAAGGTTGGGCAATCTACTTCCGTAGTGATACTGCCTCGGAAATCCAAGGAGGGGTTGTTATGAATCAGATCCAACTTGACAGCACATAACAACAACCAACAGTGTGAGTCGGATCTGACTTGACGGCAGTGAGTTTTTTATTTTATTTTATTTTATTTTTTGGTATTAGCAATGATGGAGGCCTGATTGTGGAGCTGGGGAAAAAAAAAACACACAGTGAAGTCTTGCCTATTTGTGAGGTGTACATTTGGAGCACAGCCCTGTGGAAATTGGAAGCATGCATTGAGGCAGAAATATCAGTGCCCATGAGGAGAGAATCTGTTCCAGGACCAAATCTGGTTGCAACTCATGAGCAGATGAATACTTGCTGGGGTGACTAGACATGTCCATGAGAGGAGCAAGAAGCAAAGAGAAGCAGCAATATACAAATGGGCGTAGTTTAACACATGGGGTCCGTTGTCTGGGAATTGAACCTGGGTCTTCCACATGGAAGGAGAGAATTCTAGCACTGATCCAGCAAGCACCCTACTTATTGGTGCCAAAAAGGGGTAAAATTTTGATACATTATTTACCACGCTGTGTACTGCTTCCTGGTCAGGGGTGTGCGCACACAGCCTCATGGAGAGTAGGGGCTCTTCTGGCTGCTAGAGGCATCCAGTTTATGTTCAAGTTTTTGGGACCCCAAATGAAAGGAGGCCCCAGGGTTGCAGAACAATGAGTTTATGTACCCAAAGACTGGGACCCTACTCCTTCCTCACACTAAATGGGGATGAAGCCTGGGGAGGAGAAGTGAGACGCAATCTTGAGAAGGTTTGCAGTTGGGCTGGGGATAGAGGGTGTCACCCAGAAGAGTCTGCACACCAAGGGGCAGCTGGCCAGCTCACTATTGCCCCAAGCCATGCCAGCTGATGCCAGTGCAGAGAAGTGGCTGGTCCTGGCCTCAAGACCACCCCTCTGAGAGGTGCCACCACTTGACAAGCTCTCTTAGAAACAGAGAGGGAGGTGACAGTGTGAGAAGTCCAGCACCTGGGTGGGGCTGGACAGAAGAGGAGGCTGCTCTTGTTACGTTGACATGGAAAGATGTTTGTAATGCATTGTAAAGGGGTTGGAAGCAAATTGCAGTTTTTCTAATAGTATGATTTCATTTAATAATAAACAAATGTGTGTGTGTGTGTAGTATATGGAAGAAAAAAAAAAAAAAAAGAGAAAGATGGTGATAGTTTAAACGGGTTCTCTGCACTGTGTCTGAGACAGGAAAGACTATGCTGCATGCCAACAGGAAAGACTCCAAAAGGCTATGCAGCAGATATCTGAGGTTGGGGGAGAAGGCCTTGAATGCGTATCAGACAAGTCAGACTGATGCTGTTAACAATAGGAGGCTACACTTTGGATGTTACTTTGCTGCAGAAACAGAGTTCACAGGAAAGAGTCAGAACAGAGGACAGAAGATTCTTCAGTCTAAAGAGCTTGCTTTAATTTTCAGATTAAATGGGCAATTAAAACACCATCTGGTCAAAACCAGGGGTAAATAAAGAGCTTGTCTGATGTCTTCATGGGTGAGTGCTCACACTCAAATTGAAGGAGGACGAGGGGAGATCCCCACTAGACAGAGTCCTATTTTTCTTTTTTTTTTTGATGGAGCAGGAGAAGTTATCCACCTACACAGCCAAGTGACTGCATTGCCGGTCAGTACTAGAGAGCCTGCTGTCTCCCAGGGCACAATGGGGACCACGGCTTTGAGATGTGTGACCCCCTAGCATCCACTGGTTCACCGCCCACTGATCAGCTGATCAGCTAGGCTAAAACCAGGGCACGGGAGATGGTCAGCAGCCACCGTCTCCCTTGGCATCTGCTGTAGCCAAAAAAAAAAAAAAAAA
>NW_006922007.1:2476297-2480747 GCF_000298275.1 Orycteropus afer afer
GGGTTTGAACCTCCAGCCTTCTGGTTAGCAGTCACATGCCTTAGGCACTATGCCACCAGAACTACTAACAAAGTCAGGGAACAAAGAAATAATATAGTCATTTGATTGGTTACTCTTTGGTTGAGGTCACAAAGAGGATGGTTAGAGGTGGAGAATGGGTTTCTATTGGATAAAAAAAGGAGTACAGAGGCTTACAGTGATTGATTTCAGGGACTAATTACAGAGGTTTTCAATCACAGTCACATATCTTTCATGTGACGTCAAAAAGACATCATTGGTTGATGTTTAAATAACTGTAACCAGATCTTTCAGGAGTTTGAGATAACCATATAGTACTGGGACTTCATTTCCCCAGAAACAGCTTGTTAAACAAAAGCCCTTTAAGTTGTTTGGGAAAATTTAGATAAAGCTGACTCCAAGACTCTTTCAAAGCAATTCTCTCCTATAATACCCTTTTCATGAAGAAATAGTTTTAGGGCCTGCTCTCTATAAAAGATAGCTTTGTCAAGATTTCCTTCCTTAGAATGTATTTCTTTCACATTCTGGCTTGACCACAAATATAAATCGTTCCCTTAGCAATTAAAAACCCAAATGATAGGTGTAATGTTGAACTGCCAGTATACCAGGACTCAGAGTTGTTTCAGAGATGAGGTTTATTAGCGCTCCCAGGTGAGGTTCTCATGCCCTAATACCAGGGCCAGAGAAGTCGCGCGCCCAGTTGGGGAGGATAGGGTTTTATAGACGTAGAGAGGACCTAAGTGGGGACATTAAGGAAATGGCGGGGTCCAATCAGCCATTAGCACAGGTCTGTGCCTTATTAGCATAAGGGGGTTTCTCAGGAGGTGCACAGGTCTGTACCTTATTAGCATAAGGGGGTTTCTCGGGAGGAAGTTTGTTATCATATGGGACTTTCCAGCCTGGGCAGGTTCTGCCACCTCAGCTGTCTTCCGGCCTAACATTCCAACCTTTTTAAATGGATAAAGGGCGATGTAATCATCTTAGCTTCTTCCTGCTGAACGGGGCTCGGAGAGAGAGAAAAAAGGGGTTTTATAGGTTGGAGTCTGAAAAATTGGGGTTGTCAGTTGGTAACCTGGTATAGGGATGTAAGAGCAGTTGATTCACTGTGACCTGAGATATTTCTTCGAGTCGGTTGTGGAGAAATCTGAGGAGGCAAGGGGCAAAGAGGAAGAAAATGGAAATCAGTACTAATGGGCCTATGAGGGGAAGTAGCCATGCAGTTAATGGGGATTGGAACCATGCCAAGTGGGGAGTTGTTGATCTTGTTCTTTCTGCACAGGTCTTCACTCAGACAGTTTAAGGTGTTAACATTTTCTTCTATGAAGCCAGATTCATTGATATAGTAGCAACACTCTTCTCCGAGGAAGAGGCATGTTCTTCCCTTTTCGGATGTCAGCAGGTCAAGGGCTCGTCGGTTCTGTAAAGTAACTTGAGCTAGAGAGGTTAGTTGGCATTGTACGGTGGTTAGAGAGTCTGCTGTGGTTTCTACCAGGAGCTGTAACTGATTTCCCAGTTCTCGTGTTGACGTGCTACTGTGTCCCAAAGCTCCCGCTCCAAGTCCGACGGCCAGGGTGGTGGAGGCTAGAGAAAGCCCAACTTTGATAGGAAGGAAGGCTGCTCTTTTTTTCCTGGTGGTGTTGCAGAAAAGACAGAGAGTTTAGCTTCCGTGTAGAGGGTAAGTTGAGGAATGATAGTTACTGGGAGGCATGGACCTTCTGTGGAAGAATTTATGCAAGGAGTTATTGCACCATTACACCAAAAGAAGGTATGGTTATTGTTAGGGTGTATGGTACCATTTATAGGTAGGCAGTGTGTACAGTTAAGAGTAGAATTGGGGAGGAAGCATATGGGAGGCAAGGAGGAATTAATGAAGGTAATAGGGAGGTGTAGGCTGTGTTGTTTCTGGCAGGTGGCAGAGGAGGAAGGAAAGTTGGTGTTGTTTATGGGAACAGCAGTTAATAGGGGTCGAGTTAGTGAGGCATATAAGAAGCAATGAGAGGTATTGGTTATGCTGGTATCATTGAGGATGTTGGCTCCTTCCTGTATGAAACGGAGCCAAGAAAAGGAAGGGGTGGGTATGCGCTTCTGAGGGTTTGTGGATAGAACTTCTTGTAATGTCTGTTCTGCTTGTGTTATGTGTAGCTTTGTGTTGAGAAGTTGGGAAACAGAAGCAGACCATGTTAGGCTGTATATCTTCTTAATTCATATGGTTCCTATTGGGGTGCTACTGGTGGACCAGCGATACAGTTTCCCTTCTACACCAGTTGCATACTGCGAATGCCAGGGGTCCTTGATGTTGAGGTAAAATTGTGAAGGTGGGGTATATATGAAGAGCAATTGTTTGGTGCCAGCTGTGTCTAATCGTAACAAGGGGTGCATTTTGCAGGAGTTGTAAGGGCATCCCCTATACTTGATGGGCCACTTCTCATGTTTACAGTAATCATGAGTTTGGTCAAATAAGAAACAGAAAACAGGGGAATTCTGTCCATGAGAGGAGATCAGTGGGGTAGGGTAGGTTAGTTTAATATGGACAGTGGACCGACACCCTTGGAGCTGGCAGTCTCCCTGACCAAGGAATTGGTGAAGTGTGCCCCCATTGTGTGAATACTGGAAGAAGACAGAAAAGCACCAAACGTGAGTGGGGGTGGGTGCATCACTAAGGAGGGGAGGGATAAACATGAGAAATACAAAGAGAAGTAGGGCCAGTGGGTGTTCAGGTGTACTTAGTGGTATCATCAAGGGGGGCTCACTTGACCCAAGACAAATGGTGCCAAGAAGGGTCATTTTGTGGCTTTACAGTGGTTGGGGTGGTGAGGATAACAAGGTGAGGTCCAGTCCAGCAGGGAGTCAAAAGTTTCGGCTGTATAGTTTTCAGGAGAATAAGATCTCCTGGATGTATGCCTGTGTTGACTTGGAGGAGTCTCTATCAACAGGTTGCGGTAGGTATCTATCCACGTGATCTCATAGCAGTTGCCTAAATAGGGAAAGATAAGGAAGGTAGGATGCTAGGGGAGGGATGTCAGAGGGTAAGTTGTGGGTGAGAAGAAATGGATGCCCACACATAAGTTCAAAGGGGCTTAGGAAAGTAGGTGGTCGAGGGGTAGCTCTTATTCTGGTGAGGGCAAATGGGAGAAGGTCAATCCAGGACTTTTGGAGTTCAAGGGACAGTTTAATGAGATGGGTTTTGTTAAGTCCATTTGCCCACTCTACTTTTCCTGAGGATTGGGGTCAGTAGGGAATATGAAGTTTCCACTGGACTCTGAGGGAGTCAGAAACCTGCTGTGTGATTTGGGAGATAAAAGCAGGACCATTATCAGACTGCAGTGAGGTGGGTAAGCCGAACTGGGGGATGATCTGGGTGAGTAAAATGTCAGTAACAGTGGCTGAGGTCTCATGCTTCATGGGGAAAGCTTCGACCCAACCAGTGAAGGTGTCAACTGTTAAGTGCAGAGATATCTGAATGACTTATGACGGGGCATGTGTGTGAAATCGAGTTGCCAGTCTTGGCCCGGCAGGTGCCCTCTCATTTGGTGTGTGGGAAAGTGAGGTCTAGGGTTCATCTGGAGGTTGGTGCGGTTGCAGATGGAACAGGAAGATGAGACTTTAGTAATAGTAGATTGGAGGGATAGGGACAGAAATAGTGGTTGTAGAAAGTGTAGTAGGGCCTTGGTCCCTATGTGTAAGGAGTCATGAATCATACGGACAAGGGATTCTGCTTGGGCATCAGGGAGAATGAGTATGTTATTAAGGAAAAGCCATCCCTCAGGGGAGTGAGTTCCACCCTTCTTTTTTCAGTTTGTTAGTTCTTCAGGAGTGTGCTGTGGACGGATGGAAGGGAGGGAGAGGAACAGGATAAGGGTCGGTGGGGTTGGAGAGTTTCTGGTAAGGTTTCGGGCTGTCAAGTCTGCCTTGTTGTTGCTCTGGGTAACAAAGCCATTGTCTGTTTGATGTCCTTTATAATGCATAATAGCTACTTGTGAAGGTAGCTGGAGGGCATTTAGGAGTTGGAGAATGAGTTTGGTATTAATTATGGGGGTACCTTTGGCTGCTAGAAATCCTCTTTCTTCCCAAATAGGGTCATGACAGTGTGCAAATAAAAGAAGGCTTGGACATAGGGGACTTCTGGCTATTGGCCTGTGCGTCGACAGAAATTGTCTAAATCTGTAAGGACATGACTAAAGACAAAAGTTCCATGCTCTGGCCAGCGAGAGCCATTGTCTAGTGGGTATTGGAACCATGCCGTGGTGGAGTAAAAGATGAGGCATTTGGGGCGGATGTTCTGGTCTAGTAGTAAGGTCTGAAGATTTGTTAACAAACACCCCAGAGGGGTTGTCAGATCAATTTTGGAGTTTTGGTTACCCATTTGTTCTGAGTTTTTCAGATAGGGCCACTAGAACCCTATGGCAGTGAGATAGGGCCACCAGAACCCTAT
>NW_006922007.1:2481382-2482155 GCF_000298275.1 Orycteropus afer afer
TCTGGCGGGCATTGAGTGGAAGGTAAAATGTAACTTGCTGGTGGTGGATGCAGGGGGCCAGAATTTCCTGGTCCGGGAGGAAGAGGGAGAAGGGGAATTAGAATTCCCTCAAGTTCTACTCCTCTTCCTGGGTTTCGGCACCAAATGTAATGCTGAGCTGCCAATACACCAGGACTCAGAGTTGTTTCAGAGATGAAGTTTATTAGCACTCCTGGGTGAGGTTCTTGTGCCCTAGTACCAGGGCCAGAGAAGTTGCACGCCCAGTTGGGGAGGATAGGGTTTTATAGACGTAGAGAGGACCCAAGTGGGGACACTAAGGAAATGGCAGGGTCCAATCAGCCATTAGCACAGGTCTGTGCCTTATTAGAATAAGGGGGTTTCTCAGGCGGTGCACAGGTCTGCACCTTATTAGCATAAGGGGGTTTCTCGGGAGGAAGTTTGTTATTATATGGGACTTTCCAGCCTGGGCAGGTTCTGCCACCTCAGCTGTCTTCCGGCCTAACAATAGGAACTTGTGAAAGGTCTGACTTGACTGTTGACTTCAGTTAAGCTAGCATGGAGCACCAGGCAGGCAAGTAAAAAGACCCATTTACTTCAGCAAGAACTGAGTTTAATCCAATTACTTAGTTTTGGTAAAAAAAAGATTTCATGAACTTCTCTTTTATACGCCAGAGATGGGATGGTTAACAATGGACATGGGTGCAGTGCCCAATGGAGTGAGCTTTGTATGGAATGACTTGTAGTCCACTCTGTTGATGGGCTTGTGTGCATTT
>NW_006922007.1:2506783-2515645 GCF_000298275.1 Orycteropus afer afer
CTATGCTACCAGAGCTCCTAAATTAGTAAATAGTCTCACTGATTTTGCAGACAATTTTTTTTTTCTTTAAAATAAGCAATAACTTATGCTCATTTCTATTGGCATAAAATAGTTTAAGATTTATATTTATTTCTTGAAAATTCTGATATATTTTCTAATGTTCTTTCATTTGGTTTAACTCCAAATATTCAGCATAAAACTTTATTTATGAATTCCACTGATGTGTCCTTGGTGAAGCCATTTAAACTATCCTGGACCTCAGGTTTCCCCACCTACACATAATCTGCTGGTCACTCTCCTAGGAAATATGCAAATAAATATTGCAGTGAAGATTATAAGTGATAAATGCAAAAATATACATAACTTACACATGTTAGTTAGAAATTCAAACATAAACAGTATTAAATTTTAAAAATATTTAGCATTTGCCTGGTAGTATAGTACCTTACCCAGAGATACCTCTTCTCAACACTTTCAGGTATGTATGCCTTAAGACCTTTTTATTCGTATGCTTAGACAAATATGTACACATGCCTAGTTGTATATAAAAGCGATACAGTGACACCTGTGAGAGTCAGAACTAGATGGGGCTGCCTCGTTTTTCCAGATCTTGCAAGTTCTCTACTTTTAACAGGGTACAGTCTTAGCAATTTTCGATTGTTCATTTTAATAGAAAATATTTGAGCTTTCCCTCTTTGACAGGTTTCTGCCTTAACACAGGTTCTGGCTTTTACAGGTTTTATTGTATCATACCATACTGTGTTATCTTCAAGTGTTTCTTTTTCTACTTTATTGTCTTTTGAGCATTTTTCAAAGCCAGCAGTGTAGCTCACTCATGCTTTTGAGTAGCTGTAAAATAGTCAATGCAAAATTATTTGTGTGCTTATTTCTAGAGTGATGGAAATTGGGGTCGTTCTCATTTCTTTTTTAGTAATTAGAAACCTAGCTACTCTGGTGGCATAGTGGGTAAGTCATTTGACTGCTAAGCAGAAGGTTAGTGGTTAAACCCATTAGCTGCCCTGCAGCAGGAACATGAAGTGACGTACTTCCATAAAGATTTATAGCCTTGTAAATCCAATGGGGGTTGCTGTGTGTCAGAATCAACTAGATGGCAGTGGGTTTGGTTTCTTTCTTGGTTGTACATATTCCTACTTGCACAAGAATGTCTACATTGATTGACTCCTAGAAGTGGGATTATTGAATCATAGCATATGAGAATTTTAGAAAATTTTAGAATTTTAGAAAAGATATTGCTACATTTCTCTCTTACACATGATACAAATTCATACACTCACCAACAGTTCTGGTCATTTCCCCACATCTTTGCCAACAATAGAAACTTTTATACCTGTCTAAAATAAAAAGTGCATCTCATTGTTCTTTGTTGCCTTTTTATGCTAACCGGTCCCAAGTTGTTTGTTCACCTCTGTGCCAGTGTTCACATTGTCTGTGAAATCTTACTGCCCAAACAGGTCCACCTTAGATGACCGTCTACTGTGAAGTCCTTCCCAGTGTCTCAGGGAACACTGATCATGTTTTTCCTGGAATTCTATATCTTCTATAAATTACCTCCCAATTGCATTGTGAAATATCTTTTTGAGGATGAAGTCCATTGTCCAGTGTCTTACTTTTAAATTCACTGGTGTCTTGCACATACTAGGTGCATATTGTTGTTGACTTAATGACTGGGTGATATTCTCTTAGGTTCCTTCTAGCTCTACTGCTCTCTAGTGCTATGATTCCATGGCCTGGCATTTGAACATTAGCTGCAGTTTTAGGAGGCAAAGAATCCTTCTTTAACAATGAGCATTAATCCATTTTTGCTTACTCACATGTACATCAGGAATGGGTTTTGTCACCAGGGAGATTCCCAGGACAACCAAGATGGACACAAAAAAGAGGATGATGGCAAAGTAAAGATAGTGCACTCCACAGATGATCGTGGGACAGTCACTGGCAGCCAAGCAACTCCCCGTTCCATAGGTAAACTCTGCAATCATCCGAATGAGGCCAATCACGAGTCCAGTGATTAGGCCCCAGAAAGCTCCCTGCAAAAGAAACAAGAACACAATGAGAATTTTTAGAAAAGATGAGAAGCTCATTATATTAACTCATATTTTCATCCTGCCTGCTTTCCTAACCTTAGGATCCACAAGCAGCTAACCCTGAGCACAAGGTTACCAAAGCAGGGAAAGTCACAAACAGGGGTTTACAAATAGGCTGTTGTTCTTCAGGGCCTGAAACATCATTGCTCTGTCAGTCCTCCAAATCCAGAACCCTAATGTCTATCCAGAGGAAGATAGGGCGATCTACTTCCGTAGTGATACTGCCTTGGAAACCCAAGGAGGGGTCACTATGTGTCGGGTCCAACTCGACAGCACATAACAACAACAACAACAATGTTTATCCTTACACAAGCTGAAGATATTCTTGACTTTTACACACAGATTTTAAGAACTTATGAGTTATTATACGTAAGAAAACAAAACTATGATTTATGTGGCACATTTTATAACTTTATATTAGGTAGTTTTAACCATCCCATTAAGCTTTTTGACAATTAAAAGCATTTATTTCTCTGGGAACTTGGTGGTGATGAAAAGTTGCCATGCTCAATATCTTATGTTTAACAGAAGCAATAATGCACAGAGAGGTGAAGAATATGAACATTTTGCATAAGAAGACCTGAGTCTTCTTCCCATTGACCCCATTTACTAATATTAAGTAATTGTGTGAGGCACAGAGATATTAACCCCTTTGAACCTGTTTCTTATATGAGAATGATAAAAGCAAGGCTAACATCTAGGAACAATTAAGAGATCAGTTGGACATTGTCTGTGATGTTACTATTAGTTGCCATAGAATTAACTCTGATTCATGTTGATCCCCTGTGCGTCCGAGTATCAGAGTGGAACTGTGCTGCACAAGGTTCTCAAGACTGTGACGTATGGAAGACTGTGACCTTTGCAAAACAGATCACCAGACTGTCTTCCAAGGTGCCACTGGGTGGGTGCTTCACCATTTGCACCAGGGACTTCATAGTGGTCTCCAGTAATCAATTAATCAATTATAAATGCACATATATAATACTAATTACTGTAAAGGAAGACTGGACAATCACTTCTGTGGAGATACTGCCTTGGAAACCCAAGGGGGGGTTTGCTATGAGTCAGATTTGACTCAATCAAAATAGGAGAACCTGGATAGAGTGGGAGAAAAATGTGGACCAAAATTCAAAATCATAACAAAAGACCAGGCTTACTTGTCTGATGTAGACTGATGAAACCCTTAAGACTGGCCTCTAGTCCCCCTTTGGCCTGGAATTGGAAGCCTGTGGCTTCCAACCAAACAATAGACAGGTGTATAGGTGAACATTTAAACCAGGTAGGTGCCCTCCTTAGAATGATCAGTCATGGGAGATCAGAAAGGCAGTGTTTGCACAGGGAGACAGCTCAGAGGGCAAGAATGCATAGGAAAGAAGGAGACAGGAAAAAGGTAACCACAGGGAGGAAATGGGAAGAGAGCTATTCCATTTTGGGGATTGTAATCAATGTCATGAAACAAAATGTGTATGAACTGTTGTATGGAAAATGATTTGCTCTGTAAATGTTCACCCAAATCACAATAAAGTAAAAGAAAAAGTATGATTATCTTCAATTTACAGATGAGGAAACTGAGACACAGAGAAGCATGTGTTTTGCTTAAGATCACAATGCTGTTAAGATGGCAGAGTCAGGATTGGACTCTGGCAACCTGACCCCAAAACCTGTTTTGCTTAGCACTGTGCCATATCTGTACATAGTATTTCCTAGGAATATCAACATTGTACTATGAGAGTGTGTTATATAGTTACACACATTAGAGAGAATCAGGAATTGTGGCTGAGAGAAACCAATATTGAGATAGGATTTGAAAAATGTATAAGTTGGATGAAAAGCATTTTACTATCCCAGAAAAACAAACAATGTTTCTCACCTCTTCAGGGAAAAAGTGCCCCGATTTTCACTTACCTGTTCACTGACTCTTTTACAGAAGATGGCAAGTAGGAAGACAGCTGCAATTGGAGGCCCAAGGTAACTAGAAACTGATTCTATATAATGGAACAGTTGTCCATTTTGTGATATCTGTACAAAAGGGATCCACAAAATGCTGATGACAATTAATAAGATGATAAATAATCTGGGAAGAAAAGAAAATGATTTAAATATTAAGCAAAAGAGTTATCAGTATGCGCATTGTGCTTTCGTTCTTGCATTCATTTTTGTAGCCATTCATTGGCTTTCCCAAACAAAATCAAGTCCTTGGCTTCACGTGAACCCACACCCTGCTTTATGATCCTCAGTTATCAATAGAGCAATTTCTTGTCTATGAATAGCTCTATTATCTTCATCTATGTGATTAGAAATCTATTCATAAAAATATTTCATATATCAGCAAGTCATTAGTCATTCCTAATGCAATGTATGTAAGAGCTCTGGTGGCGTAGTGCCTAAGGCATTGGACTGCTGACCAGAAGGCTGGCAGTTCAAATCCACCAGCCACTCCTCGGAAGGGAGGTTGGGCAATCTACTTCTGTAGTGACACCACCTTGGAAACCCAAGAAGGGGTCGCTGTGAGTTGTATCTGATTCTACGGCAGTGTTTAGTTTTGGTTTTATTAGTAATTATTTGTAGGTTAAAGAAAACTGACTCTAATTTTGTCTTTTTTCCTAGCTTGAGGAGAAATATTCATTCATAGGCTAGAATTAAAATGGTTTCTGTCCCAGAATGTTGAGCAATTTGTCAAGAAATACTAATTTGTGCATTTTACTATTTGAGTGTTCTTGCAAGTACAAAGAATTGGTCAACATGTTGATAAGTTAGTAAAATCATATTATAGGCACCCGAGCCCAGGAAGCATAACTCGTTCACCTGTCTAAACCCCACAGCACTCTTTGCTTGTGTGAACAAACATATACAGTGACCTGTGAGAGTCAGAACTCAACAGGATTGCTTTGTTTTACCAGGTCTCACAAGTCTTACTATTATATCACTCTCTATTAGTGGACTAATATTTGAGATTTTCTTCTCTGGCAGGTTTCACCTTACACAGGTTCTGGCTTTCACAGGTTTTACTGTATAATTTATTAGACTGCCCATAGAGAGCCATCATTTCTTGTGCCCACCTGACACTGAGAGGTAGTGATTAGGTGAGGAAAGGAAGAAGCATTTGAGCAACAGAGTCTCATTAAGCTTTATAAACCTTTGTAACCTGGTAAAACTGAAATGTGATAAGCCATGCAAAGTTTTAGCAGAATGCCTGCTATAAGGATTCAACAAATAACATGTTCTATCATTACTGTTATCATTGGAAATCAGATCATGTTCCTTCTAGTCTCTTTGTTTCAATAGCTTCCTATCACATGTGGAATAAAGTCCAAAGTCTCTGTTATGACCTTAAATGGCCCTGCGTGAGCTCTTCAATGATGACCTTTCTGACCTTGTTTCTTATCACTCTTCTACTTGCTGCTCGTGTCCGGCCTCACTCCTTGTTTCTTCTAACACAGCCAATATGACTGTGGGAGGAATACAGGGCAGTCCCTTCCCCTAGAGGGCCTTGGGCTCAGTCCTGCATTTCCTTCAGGCTCTGTTCCAGTGTGCCTCCTCAGAGAGAGCTCCCTGAGTCTTAAAGTGGCCTCCATCTACCTGTCCTTGTCTCTTCCAACAGCTGCGGGCCTGACATTACTTAAAGATCTCTCAATCTTCCTCTGGGTCTAGGATGTTCGCAGCACAAGGACCTTGGGTCCAAAGGACATGCTCTGCTCCTGGCTCCTCTTTCTTGGTGCTAATGAAGTCCTTTCTTCTCTGCTTTCTTCTTTTCCCTTCTATTTCTTGAAAGATAAAAAATGGTGCCAGTCACACTCCAGAGAAACCCCTGCTATATCAAATCAGGGCATAAGGGTGTTGCATCCCTTCTTAATTCCCTTACAACTGATTGGTGATCACATCAGATCACATCTTGATCATGGAGGATGATTATATCATTACATAACTGCCAAATTGTGTTATTATATAATTGCCAAACTGCAGAGAATCATGGCCTACCTAAATTGGCACATAGTGTTTTGAGACACAATTCAATCCATGACATTCCACTTTTTGGCCCTCCAAAATTCATGTCATCGACACATGCAAAATAGTTTCACCTCATCATGTTGTTGTTGTTGTTAGGTGCCATCCAGTCATTTCCGACTCATAGCGACCCCATGCATAGCAGAACAAAACACAGCCCGATCCCGTGCCAGCTCCACGATCCCTGCTATACTTAATTAAGCCCATCATCACAGCCACTGTGTCAATCCACCTCATTGAAGGCCTGCCCCTCTTTCGTTGACCCTCCACCCTACCAAGCATGATATCCTTCTCCAGGGAATGGTCCCTTCTGGCAACATGACCAAAATAGGTGAGATGAAGTCTGGCCATTCTCACTTCCAAGGAGCATTTCTGGTGCACTTCCCCCAGGACAGATCTGTTAGTTCTTTTAGCAGTCCATGGTACTTTCAGCATTCTTCTCCAGCACTACAACTCAAAAGCACCAACTCTTCTTCAGTCTTCCCTATTCATTGTCCAGCTCTCACATGCATACGAGGCGATTGGAAATATCATATTTTTCACTTCTTCATATCATCCCCAAAGTCTTAAATCAACCCCAAGTCCAAATTCCATCCTACAGCAAAATACTTCATCTGTGAATTTAGAATATTAGTTACCTGGTTCCAAAGTAGAATGATAGAACATGCACAAGATAGACATTTCAATTACAAATGGGAGAAATTGGAAGGAAATAAGAAATAATGGGCACCGAGCAAATGAAAAATCCAGCAGAAACATTGACATTAGCTCTCAAGCTTGAAAATACTCCTCTGTTCTCTAAGAGCATCTAGGCAGTGGCCCTCCAGGCTCTGGGTGTGGGCTAAGCTCTCTGGATTCTTGGTGGAAGATCCTCAGCCCTAGGCTTCAGTTCTAACTTCCAAGTCCACTGGGAGAGCAACTCTGCTCCCTCAGCGTTGGGTGGCCCCATTCTCCTAGGCCAACTGAGTGGAAACCCCACCTCCTTGCCCTAGTGGGCCTCATTCTTCTCTTCTTTGGGCAAAGCAGCTGCACCTACTCAGCTTTGGGCAATACGTCTAGCTCCATCTCCCTGGCACTGATGGACAGCAGCTCCATACTCCAGAACTGAGTTGGTAAATATCCGAATCTTTGAAATTTAGGAAGCCATGGCCCCACCCTTTGAGACCCAGCAGGTCATAATTCCAGCCTTTGAGACCTCAGAGGTTGTGGCTCTACCTTCTGAGACTAAGGCAGCTCTGTGTTTTGTACTCCTTGTCTCTTCAGCTTCTGCTTCTTGGTTCCTTGGCCTCTCAGCCTCTCAGTCCCTTGGGCCTCTTGGGCTAGCTCAGATTCTGCCCTGCTTAGGCAAGTGTTACAAAACTCTTTAACTCTACCCATAAGTGCCTGGAGGCACCCTGCTCTGCCAGGAACCCTCCTGCCCTAAGCCACTTGACTCTCTTGCTCCATGGGTTGGCTCCTGTGCCATCTTGCATTGATCTTTTGGTTCTGCTGTTGCCATTTCTCTGCCACTGCTTCTTGCCATCTGTGCTGTCTTCAGTATTACAGCTCTCCTCATTTCCTTCTGAGCCCTCACTAGAATTGCCTTTGATGTCCATAATTGCACCAACTGTCTCTTCAAGGCAATCTAGGCTTTTACTATTAAAAACTTTAAAATTCTTCCAGTTTCTCCTCATTACCCAATTCCAAATTTTTTAAATGTAAAATTCCACATTTTAGGTGTCTGTTAGAACAGCACCCCACTCCTGATACTTTCCTTCTAGTGCTGCTATACAGAAATACTTTAACAAACAGAAATTTATTCTCTCATGGTTTAGGAGGCTAGAAGTCCCAATTCAGGTGCCAGCTCTAGGGGAAGATTTTCTCTTTGTATTTGTTTTAGGGAAAAGTCTTTATCTCCTTTCAACAACTGTGGGCCCAACATTTCTTGGGGATCACCATGTGTCTTGGCATCAATCTTCCACTAGGTCTAGGAGTTTCTCAACACAGAGACCCCAGAACCAAAGGTCATTCTCTGCTCCTGGCTCTTCTTTTTTGGTGGCACAGAGGTCCGTCCTGTTCTGCTTGGTTCTTTCTCCTTTTATCTCTTCTAAGATAAAAGGTGATGCAAGTTGCACCCCAGAGACATCCCGGTTACATTGAACCAAGGCTGTGATCTCTTACTCTAATTTCCTTAAAATTGCTTGGCTGACCACATCTGATCACATCATGATCATAGGGGATGATTACATCATTACATAACTGCCAAACCACTGAGAATCATGGCCCAGCCAGGTTGATACATATTTTTTTGGTGACATCATTCAATCCATGACAGTACCCATTTGCACCAAGAGACACAGACAAAAGTGCTTTTAGTCGCATTATTTGAAATAGTCCCAAACTATAAAATACCAAAATGTCCATCAACACCAGAGTGGATACATTATAATATATTCCTACAATGGAATACCATAAAGCAAGAAAAATCAATAACTACAGCTACACACAACAATGTGATTGAACACAACATGAGCAAAAAAAAGACATACAGCAGGGAATTCATATGGAGTTATTCATACATAGAACTGGAAAACTATAGTGTGGGAGCTCTGGTAGCATAGTGCCTAAGGCACTTGACTGCTAACCAGAAGGCTGGTGGTTCCACTCCTCATAAGGAAGGTTGCGCAATCTACTTCCGTAGTGATACTGCCTCAGAAACCCAAAGAAGGGTCTCTATGAGTTGGGTCCGACTCGATGGCACATAACAAAAATA
>NW_006922007.1:2515745-2516471 GCF_000298275.1 Orycteropus afer afer
AGCTCTGGTAGCATAGTGCCTAAGGCACTTGACTGCTAACCAGAAGGCTGGTGGTTCAAATCCACCAGCCACTCCTCATAAGGAAGGTTGCGCAATCTACTTCCGTAGTGATACTGCCTCGGAAACCCAATGAAGGGTCTCTATGAGTTGGGTCCGACTCGATGGCACATAACAAAAATAATAATAAACTATAGTGTTAGAAGACATAGTAGTTAGTTTTGGAAAAAGGGAGGCCCAAGGGGGCTTTTAAGTTATGGTGATTTCCATATCTTGGCTTGATTCATTGTTACATGGGTCTCATTTTTTGATAAATAACTTAGCTGTATATTTATGTTTTACACATTTTCTGTATGTGTGTTACACTTTAATTTTGAAAAACATTTTATAAAATACTATGACAATATATGGTCTATTTGAAAATTGGGAAGGGGAGAAAAAGAATATGCCATCCCTTCTTTGTTTTTTTCTTCCACCTTGATGCCCTCAGGATCACCAGATTTCTCAGGTCCCCCTGAAATGACATAACTCAATAAGCAGACTCTTAAATATAGTCCCTTCTCTTAGTCTGTTCCTTTCTAGCCTGGTTCGATTTTTTTCTTTCTTTCATTTTTTTTTTTTTTTAATTGTGATTTGGGTGAAGATTTACAGAGCAAATTCACTTTCCATACAGCAGTTCACATATGCGTTGTCTCATAAACCAGTTTCCCACAATGCAACAGCTCCCCT
>NW_006922007.1:2524002-2525173 GCF_000298275.1 Orycteropus afer afer
TGTTTTCTTTGTGATGGTGGAATCACTGAGTGTAGTGTGGATATGTGTTTCTGTTTTTCATACAGAGGGTTTAGAGTTTGAAGTGTGAGGTTTTATGGTATTTGACTGAATATGGTTTCTTCTATTGAATTAGTGAAGTTATTGGCAAAGAAGGTGGGAGCAGAAGAAGGAAAGCTTGGTGTTGCTAGGTCGGTTTCTAGGGCTTTGAGCTGGGTATTATTGATGATGTTTTTATTTGCAAGACTGCAGCTCAACCTCAGGAAAAATTCCTCTTGTTAGAGGATCACAAATTTCTGCCAATTTCAGACACACTCAAAGCCCCCGCCTCTGTGGCCCCACAGCACCAAAGTGTGGCTCCAAGGCAAAATTCACCGGACCGGGCTCAGCTGCAGTTTCTTTGTTCTCCATGCTCCGTCTGCCCATGGTGCTGATGCAATCCAGCCAGACCACCTACGGCCGACTCTGGAGTTTGTCTGTGCTACCGCCCACCTGCAGCACCAAAGATGTGTGCAATTTCAGGTGTGTTGGACTTGGGGGAGTACCTGAGCAGGCTCTTACTTATGACGCATTTATTTGCTAGACTGTGGCTCAAACTCAGGAAAAATTCCTATTGTTAAAGGGTCACAAATTTCTGACAATTTCATGCACACTCAAAGCCCCCACCTTCATGGCCCCACAGCACCAAAGTGCGGCTCCAGGGCAAAACTTGCGGGATCACGCTCAGCCGCCATTTTTCTGCTCTCCGTGCCCTGTCTCCCTGCGGTTGTGATGCAATCGTGCCTGACTGGTAATGGTCGGCTCTGGAGTTTGTCTGTGATACCACCCACATGCAGCACCAAAGATGCGTGCAATTTTAGCTGTGGTGGAGTCCAGGGAGTACCTGCCACCTGCAGTCCCATAACCATGACAAATAAAGCACGGTGTCTCCCAGTCTGACCCAAGTCCACTCTGTAATCTGCTGGGAGGGGAGGGAGGTAGCCTTTCTGGCGCACCAGTGAGATCTCCACCTCAGTCTCAGCAATGGTGCCCATGTCCAGCTGCACCCTCACCACCCAAATTACTGACAAAATCAGCCGCTGGAGACAGGTCTCTGCTACTGCCCACTGGAATATTGTATTGGTCGCTGGTAAGCTGCTATAAGTGATCTCATTCTTGGCTCAGGGATCTCAGG
>NW_006922007.1:2526178-2527525 GCF_000298275.1 Orycteropus afer afer
TTTTTTTTCCCCTCTCTAACATTCTGCATGAGTTTCACTGGAATACAAGATGAAGAAGCTCTCGTTCACTTCTACATTTGTATTTTTCCAGATAAATTTCAGGTGGAAACGAGAGTTCTCTTACCTTCCAGCTATAAGGAGCTCTTTCTCCGATGCCTGCTTCCGCATCTTGGTGTAGAGGTCCATGGTGAAGAGGGTGCTGGCGCTGTTGAAGATGGAGGTCAGGGAGCTCATGAGAGAGGCCAACATGACCGACAGCATCAGGCCTCGCAGTCCTGGGGCAGAAGGGGGTGCAAACACTGGTTAGGTGTTGGATGTCATGATCTACAAGGGCCTTGCTAAACCAGAGAGCCATTCAAAGATAAAAGTATCATGTGAAACATTCACTAACTGATGTGCCTATCAATGCTTATCAACATGTGATGCTTCCTATATATTACCTAATAATTTGAGAATAATCCACTATAGAATTATTCGTTCTAAATATATACTTAGAGATAATTTGCTAGAACCTGATTTTGGAAGAAAATAAACAGTGCAGTGTCATTCTTTGAGGAGCATCTCATGGCCTGCTGACTACTTGAATTCTCTGGAGAGGAAGAGCCCAGTAGATGTTTCCCCTGAAGAAGTCTTTGGTGGCACAAAGCTGAGGGATTTGAGACGTGATGTAGACTTCCTCCTCCAGTGTCCTCTGTCCATTACTAATGCTCTTAAAACTTCCTAGGACAGTGTGGAATGGGGTAGATGTGGTGATGTCACTTATGGGTCATGCTCTCTTCCTCCTGAAGATGCTCATGTGTGGCAGGAGAAGAAAGGTCACAAAAGTATCAGCCAACTTTGTTAGGCTTGTGGTATAAGATCACCAGTCACTCCCAAGCTCTGTATCCTCTTCTATTTCTGCTCACCATGGAAATGGTCACCTGATAACCTCCTATCTAATTTACATATTCAATATGTTTGTGATTTATATTCTTTATTACAAACTAACATGTGAGTTCCAAGAGTGTAGAGAATTTTTCGTCTACTATGATGTTCCTCAAGAACCAGGGCAGTGCCTAACAGATGGCATTCAATGAAACAAAACAAAAAACAGTTGCCCTCAAGTCAATTCCAACTCATGGCAACCTCATGTGTCAGAGTAGAACTGTGTTCCATGGGATTTTAAATGGTTGTGATCTCCGGAAGTAGATTGCTAGGGCTTTCTCTATGTCACCTCTGAGTGGATTTCAACCATCAATTTTTAGATTAAGCTGTGAAGCATTTATCTGTTTGTACCACTCAGTGGCTCCTCAAACAAACAAACAAAACCTCCCAAATTCACAGGCACCAACTCAATTTCCATTCCTT
>NW_006922007.1:2528030-2529165 GCF_000298275.1 Orycteropus afer afer
TTCTTACCATCAGGCATGAGTTCCAGCACCAGTGTGGCGTAGGCATAGTTTGTGCAGCCGACTTCAGTGCCACAGTATTTCATACACTCGGAAGGTACAACACACGCCACCCTATCTGAGGAGGAGTTCAGAGGGGAGTTCAATGAGCTGGGGTCAAATAGGCCCAACCCATGACCACTGGGCAGAAAAACAAGTTGTAGATTTGCAAGGGAAAAAGATGTTTGTTTAAGACTGGGAGACTCAATGTTGGATAGTCATTGCTGAATGATCATATCACAGATCTGGCTGCTCTGAGAGCCAAGCATGACTTCTTACGAGTCCCACATCTGCAGTGCCCCCTTTTACTGACCTAAAGGACAGGGCTCTTCTTTGGGATGGAGGTCCAGCTAGAACATGAGGGAGAAAAGAGGGAGCTGACCATCCTCTGGCAAACCAGCAAGGGAATAAATTCTTCCAGGAACAGAGAATTCCATAGATTAAAAAGCAAAAAATAAAACTAGTCACATGTAGCCTAGTCACATGTTGCCTAGTGTCTTCCATCTGTATCTAAGATTTGCCAATCGTGATGATCAATTGGGTGGCTGCCTCTGTGTGATGTCTCACCGTATAGTTACAACTGCACAGTACCTTCATGATTCCTTTTGCTTAAACACTACCATGAAAACAGGGAGCAAAAATTGATAATTACCCCGAGTAGTAACACCTTAGAACATTACTTCATTTCCTTTTAAAAAATTTCTTTTAATCCTTTTCCACAGAGGAATGTATTTTTAATAACTACAGAAGTTGCTTAGATAAAAGTTTATAGCTGTCTTTCCTTTTTTTTCCATTGTATTATGAGTCATAGTTTATTGTGGTGAAAACATACAATAAAACATTCACCATCGTAACAACTTCCTCATGTATAGCTCAGGGACATTGGTGACATTTTTCATGTTGTTTCACCATTATTGCTGTCCTTTTCCAAAATATTTCACCACCATTATCTTAAACACCACCTTTTTCTATTCAATATAATGTCACAATTTTCCCAAGTTTTGAGATAGCCTTTATTCTTTTGATTGCAATCTTCCATAGAAGAGGTATAAAATAATTTTTTTAGTCATTCCCTGCTTGTTGGACATCTATATATTAT
>NW_006922007.1:2529697-2533867 GCF_000298275.1 Orycteropus afer afer
TCTTCCTTCCATGGAGCAATTGGTGGATTTGAATTGCCAACTTACTGATTAGCAGCCCAATGTTTTGCCCACTACACCACTAGAGCTCTTTGTTATGTTATTTCACCCAAATAAAAAAGAAAACATGAATTAGATTCCATGGCTTCTGAATTGACCTTATAGTCATTAGAGGTCTTGATTAGCCAAGAAATGTCTAATTATATTTTCTTCACATTTTGTAATAAAAAACTTGATTTTTAGGAATATTTTCAATAATAGTATTTACTTTCAGCTGACTCAGAAGCTAAAGGAACTCAAAAAGCCTGATTCCAAAGCAGTAAAAGTTGGCGCAGTCCTCCAGCCCTCTCAGAGGGATCAAGAGAAGTTCTCCAGACCTTCTCAAGTCAGAGATGCTAGCGATTGCAACCACCACTGTTTTCCCAACTCATATTTCCTCAATTCTACCTCATCCTCTAGTACCCCTCCGCCTCATGTTCTAAAGAAATAACAAAAAACTGCCGTCACTGAGTTGATTCCAACTCATGGTGACCCTGTGTGTGTCAGAGTAGGACTGTGCTCCATAGTGTTTTCAATGGCTGTGGTTTTTTGGATGTATATCTTCAAGTCTTTCTTTCAAGAAGACTTTGAGTGGATTTGAACCAACAACCTTTTGGTTAGTGGTGAAGTGCTTAACCATTTGTGCCACCCAGGGACTGCTGTTATTCTCTAGACTTGCTTAAATCAAGCTATTCACCAAAACATGATGTATAGACTCAAATGTCTACAGCAGATAGGCACTCAGTATAAACGAGCTGGGAGCTCTGGTAGCATGGTGCCTAAGGTATTTGACTGCTAACCAGAAGGCTGGCGGTTCAAACCCACCAGCCACTCCTCAGAAGGAAGGTTGGGCAATCTATTTCCATAGTGATACCACCTCACAAACCCAACAAGGGGTCGCTATGAGTCGGATATGACTCTATGGCAGTAGGTTTGATTTTAAAAGAGCTAAGTGAACAAAGTGTCAAATACACCAAAATTTCTCCTCAGACCCTTTGTACAAGCTGTTCTTCTATCTGGAATTGTGTTTTTCCTTCCTTTTTGGGGTTTTCTAGTTTATCAAGGTTTTGACACATCTTAAAAACACTTCTCAGAATTCAAGCATAAAAAAGATAGGACATGTGGATTCAGGACTCGCCTGTGTACAGGATGCGGCTGATCATTCCCGGCATCACCATGAGGAACATGGGCAGCAGCTTCAGGTACCCGCACATGATACAGGCAGCCTTCACATGAGACATGTCCTTGCCTGAGAGGCAGCGCTGCACAATGACCTGTCAGGAAAACACAGTGCACTCATGAAACAACCAGAGAATGACTTCAAAGAAGGTGTCTCTTTTCATGTTACATAAAAAAAGATGTCATGTAATGTCACAAAACAAAATGTGTATGAACTGTTGAATGGAAAACAAATTTGCTCTGTGAACTTTCATCCAAAACACAATAAAAAGTTAAAATAATTCAACTTGAAGGCAGTTCTTTCTTTCTTTTTTTATGGTGAGTGGAAGATAAAGGGTATTGGAGTAAGATCAAGACTCAAACTCCAACCCCTCTCACATGGTATTAGACCTCTATGAGTCTAACGTTTCTTATCTCTAATAGAAGGTTATCTCTTGCTAGGCATTATTAATATCTGATGCAAGATATTTGATACATAGCAATTCTACTGAGTCAATAAATGTTTTATATATTTACAGCTCCCAGGCTGCAAAGCAACAATGGATGCATGCTCTTTCAAGTACAAAGTTCTTGCTACTGCTCCCTGCCACAGGTTGTGTGCTTAAGTTGTACTTAATATTTCAGGCACTAAGTAAGCCATGTACTTATCAGTAACTCTCTACTGTTAGGCTGCAATTGCCTCCTTGAGAATCAAGCCTTTCACCATGGAAATGTAATTGAAAGCCATCAAACTTGAACCCTGAGACATTCTTCTCTAGATTTCTTCAGAATAATTCTGAGAACTCCATCTAGTTATGAATAAAATATTATTATTATGGGAAAATTAGTGCATATCATTTCATAATTACTGGTTGAGTTGTTCACTCTCTTGGCTAAGAATTTTCTAGCAAAGTGACGTTTCTACTGAAAATGGCACAGCTTCTTGATATTTTTATTCTCAAGGACCGTCAGCCAATAGGGATACTTTTTTTCTGCCTGGTTGTCTTTAGAGAGGCAAATCTATTAATGTTGTCATTCAGTGCTGGGGAGAAGACCGCATTTTTAGACAAAGGCTTACTGCAGACAGTCAGCAGGACAACACACAACACAGTGAGGAGGAGAGCCCTGTCAGTGAACAAGCAGGGCCAGATATCAGATCTAAGGGTAATGTGAGGCAAGTCAGGGGATAAGAGGTGAAATATAAACAAAAAAGTGATTCAGAAAGGCAATGGTGAAAGATGCATTCTTTGATAGATATATTACAAAAACTAGCTCACTGTACAGAGAAGAAGATAACTGGATCCCACACTAACCCACAAGTAACTATTGACTCAAGATGGATTAAACATTGTGCAATTATAAGTTTGAAAGTGACAGGGACTATTCAGAGAGAAGAAAATTTCAAAAAACCAAGGAAACAAAGACAAACAGGTACTATAAAAGAAAACAAAAATGAGAGAGATCTTGGAAAATTAAAAATACAAAGGCAGGAAAACTGGAAGATAAAGTTGAGGAAATCATGAACAGAATAAAAGACCAAGTTATGGAAAATGGAGAGAAAAGACAAGAACACCAGAAAACCAGCTCAGAGAACCCAACATGCAAACATAGAAGGGCCCAAAAGAGAAAAATAAATGGAAGAAATCAAGGACAGAAGCCCTCAGAATTAGCCAAGACATCAACTACCAGAATAAGCAGTTTTATAGTGGCCCAGCACAGAGGACAAAAGTAGATCCACAACAAGACACACAGTGGTTCAGAACACCAAGAACAAAAGAAAGTAGAGCTTCCAGAGAGAAAGGACAGGATATTCAAAGGATCAATAAAGAGAATAACTTTAGGCTTCTCAGTAACAATGGGAATCAGGAGAAAATGAATGGATCCATGACTTTGGAAAAATTATTTCTAATTTAGAAGTTTGTATATGGCCAAACTATCAATTAAAGCAATGTTAAGGTGAAGATATTTTCAAACATAGAATGTCACGATAAATTTGCTTCCTGTGAGGCCTTTCTCAAGAGGGTAGTGGAGGATTTTTTTGTCCTTAAAGAAGGAGTTAACCAAGAAAGAAGAAGACATAGACTGCTGGAAATAGGAGCTATCATCCAAGAGAGGCAAAAGGAAACCCAAAGACAGCAAGCAGTAAAGGGGGTCCTGGGTGAGGGTGACCACTGAGCCTAGGAGCAACCTACCAGATTGGAAGAAGACAAAGGCTTTGGGAGAAGGAAAGGAAAACGAATTGGTAGAATTCACGATGTGTTTCCATGTACTGAAAGAAGAACTAGGCATTTTTCAGAGGGCTTGTGATTTAGTTAATAATAATTACCAAGAAAATTGAAAAATCAGAAAAGTTATGTTAATTGTTAATATGAAGAAAAGCAAATAGCTATGGTACAAAAGAAGCAATCAGAGGATACATGTGACTCAGGTATTTACTAGGTATTAATTTAAGAAAAATTTATTGAAGATAAATAAATACCTATTAAAGACCTAATTTATTTTAAATAAACAATAGGTATTTATTTTATGACATTTACTAGTCATAAAATGGAAGCATAAAAATCTTGTACAAATCGTGATTTAAATCTATTGGGAGGCTGGGCATGCCAGAGACTATTAAGAGAGAATAGTATGTATGTGATTAAAGATGGAAAGCTGAAAGAGAGCTAATCTATCACCTTTCACTTTGGGAAGCCAGTTGTTGTTGTTGTTGTTGTTATGTGCCATAGAATCAGGTCTGACTCATAACAACCCCTCCTTGGGTTGCCAAGGCAGTATCACTACGGAAGCAGATTGCCCAACCTTCCTTCTGAGGAGTGGCTGGTGGGTTTGAACTGCCAGCCTTCTGGTTAGCAGTCAAGTACCTTAGGCACTACACTACCAGAGCTCCCTGGGAAGCCAGTAGGAAATTGAAAAACCAAGAGGGAGCAATGTTGTTGTTGTTATGTGCCTTTGAGTTGAACTCGACTCATAGCA
>NW_006922007.1:2534677-2535650 GCF_000298275.1 Orycteropus afer afer
CATTCCAAAAATCGTGCCTGGCCATGGAATATCCCCGGTGACAGCATCTCGGAAAATGTGAAAAGAGTCGGCCTGAGGAGTGTAGCACCTGGAGCTGATTGTCAGGTTGTCACCCTCGACTATGGACGGGATGGCGTTCATATACTTCTCTGTGAAACTCTCGTAGCCACCAACTTCGGCAAATGCTGAAAAGGCATCAAATCAAATGAAATGTCTTACAGAAACCTAAAGCCACTGGTATCCATGACTATTTCTTTTCTGTGGAGGTGCCCAAGCATGCCAGCCTGGTCCAATTCTCTGCACCCTTCTCCCGGGATCCATGTCCTTCTAGCAGTTCCACTAGTACCTATCATGCTACTAAATTTATTTTCATAAAGTACATAAAACACATTTCTCTTTAACTTTTCTCCTTATAGTGCTTTTTAAAATGTTGAGGTAATTTCTAGCCTTATGGCAAAAATAAAGCTGTTACCCAACAGACTGATATTGATATCTCAAAACCATCCAGAAAGGAACAAACATGAGGATGAACTAACAGAGTGAAACTAAAAGCATTAGCCATCAGGAAGCCCCCAACTCCTAGAAGAGGGCCAGGAAACAATGGCCTCTCCTCCTGACACAGAGCCGGCCTTGTATGATCTTACCCTATCTTGTTCTCAGGTGAAACACTGTGTTGCTTATGTTATAATTTTAAAAGTTGGAAAGATAAATAGCAGAAATTGGGGCACCAGGCTAGATGCAGGTGGAAAATAGTGAGACTAAGTCCATTGTGGGTGTGGAAATGTTAGTTAGGATTAGAAATGATCTCTGGTGGATGGAAACTTAGAAAAGTCAGTCCAGGCACATGGGACCATTTCCTATAGTTTCAAATGAAGCAAAATTTATCAAAATGTTGTATACCATCATGAGTCACTTAATGTCCCCTATTGTTGTTGTTGTTGTTAAGTGTCGTCGAGTCGTTTCCGACTCATAG
>NW_006922007.1:2536748-2543901 GCF_000298275.1 Orycteropus afer afer
GTGAGAGGAGGGGTAACCAATCTCTAGATAGTAGATATTTGTTATTTTTGCTGATGGGAAAAGAAGCACTAAATGTGAGTGCAATGAGCACAGCTTGAGCAAAAGAAACAATGCCACTAAGAAGCACACAAGAGAAAAGGATGTTTGTACTAAAGAACATATATAATTTGGCAATAACGCCAGCAATAACGAAAAAATGAGTGCTTGTATATATGTGGATAGGCATGTATGTGTATGGGTGTGCACAGGAGTATTCTTACGTGTGCACAGATAGAAGTAGATGAGTGTATGCATATTTATTCATACGGGACACAGTTAGAGACACTTCTCAGAGCTAACCAAACGCCTTCTGAAACTGATTTTCTGGGTTTGAAGGCTTAAGACCTTAGTCTCATGGAATAACTCAATTGGAATAATACAGTTCACAAAGTTCATGTTCTGCATCCTAGTGAGATGAGTAGCATCTGAGGTCTTTAAAACTTGAGAGCAACCTTCTAAGATACAGCTATTGGTCTCTACTCATCAGGAGCAGAAGACAAAGAAGGAAACCAAAGTCTCAGAGAAGAAACTAGTACAGGGCCAATAGCCTACACGAACCATGGCCTTATGTATCCTGAGACAAGAACTAGATGTTGCCTAGCTACCACTGCTGACCATTTTGATCAGGGCCACAATATATGGATCTTGACAGAATAGTAGAAAAATGCAGAACAGAACTCAAATTCTTAAAAAGTTCTGACTTACTGGACTAGTTGAGACTAGAGGACTTCCTCAGCTACTGTCCTGAGAAACTCTTTAAACTTTGAACCAAAAGTATCCCCTAAGGTCATCTTTTAGCAAAATAACAGATTGGCATACACAATAAAGGATATTATCTGTGAGTACAGTGCTCCATTAAAAATCAGAGAAACAAAAAAATATCTATATGAGTCCAAAAGGTCAACCATTACTCTAAAAAACCAAAAACAAACAAACAAACAAACAAACAAAAACAAAAAAAGAAAAGATGAGGAGAGGGCAGGGAAACTAGAGCACTGGAAACGGAACAACTAGAAAGCCATTAAAGAGAATGTTAACATATTTTGAAAAGTGTAACTAATGTTACTGAACAATTTGTCCAGAAATTGTTAAATGGGAACCTAATTTGCTGTGTAAACTTTCACCAAAAACACAATAAAATACTATATCTATCTATCTATCTATCTATCTATATATATTTAAAGATGTCAGTTAAAATTAGGTCATACTGGAATAGGGTGAGTACTAGTGAAATCTGAGTGGTATTCTTATAAAAGAGAAGAAACAGAGAGAAAGACAGGAAGGCTGTCATGTGAACATGCATGTGTAAGCCAATGAATTACTGGGAATACCAAAAGCTGGCAGACAAGAAAGGATATTCCCTTAGAGTCTTCAGAGACACCTTGGCTTGGTTAACAGTTTGACACTTCCATCTATGAGACAACAAATTTCTGTTTTTATAAGTCATGCACCTGGTGGTGTTTTGTTACTATAGTCTTAGGAAAACTAACACAAGTCTGTTATGAATTTATTGTGTGTATAGATTTCCTATCCAAAGATAAGAAACACCATAACAAAATAAAAGAAAAAATTATCCAGTTGTGAGTTAGAGTAATCAATATTGCTTGGTGGCACGACTTAAAAGAGTGAACTAACTGAAGATCCTCACTAGTATCAACAGAGTCATCAAAGAAAATTCAACCTATGTTTGTATATTCCAGCAATGCTGTAATTTCCTCCATGAATTTCCATCTAAAACAGTCATAATAAGGTTAATGTTCAATTATCTAAATATTTCCTAATATCTAATCCTTTATTTCATGAAAATTCTATGTAGATGAAGGGTTTCCAATGCATGGATATTTCTCTAAAATTGTCAGTCAATAGTACTAAATTTGTCCATTCTGAACACAAAGATTATGGTGAAATAAGATAATTTACCTAAGCAATAATTTTTTAAAGGGAGTAAAGTTCTTCTCTCCCATTTCCTCATGCTGAGGTAGAAGAGCAAGAAAGAAGTCAGCAAGGATGAGAATTATGCAAATGAGACCAGATGGAACTGGAAGACAGCAGACAGGGAGCAACCCACATAGACTGAGCAGAAAAATCGCCCCATGATTCCCAGCCCGAGACAATGCTCACACGCAGACCATCCTCTATCTTAATTCACTTACCAAATCCCATGAGAATGAAAGAGCCAATCAGCATGATGATGGTCTGGAGGGTGTCTGTGTAAATCACTGAGGCCAAGCCCCCTGTGGAGAGAAACAGAAAAACCAGGGCATTTATCCAGGTGCACTCATGTATTTACCTTCACCTCTGGAATCTCCTTCAACCAAACCCTAGGAGCTCTGGTAGCATAGTGCCTAAGGACTTGGCTGCTAATCAGAAGCCTGTTGGTTCAAACCCACCAGCCACTCCTCGGTCTACTTCCGTAGTGATACCACCTCAGAAACCCAAGGAGGGGTCACTATGAGTGGGGTCCGACTTGACGGCACATAACAATAACAGAGGTGACCCAGCAGAAAACACATGAGTGGCTCCTGGCTGGGTCACAAGCTTGCTTTTCAGCATCATTGTCTCATTAGTGTTTCTCATTGATTCTTGTGTCTCCATTACCTTGCCCTGACTCAAAACTTTTATGAGTGTAGGTAGCTCCATCTTATGGTGAGCTTTTGAATTTTGAATATGGGAAAGGAAAAAATTTGATAACATGAATGTGTTATTAGGTGCCATTGAGTCTGTTCTGACTCAGTGTTCATTGCAGCCCTATGCACAACAGAATGAAACACTGCCCAGTGTTGTGCCATCCCCACAATCATTGCTATGCTTGAACCTATCATCAAAGCCACTGTGTCCATCCATCTCACTGAGGAAGTCTTTCCTTTTTTCATTGACCATCTACTTCACCAAGCATCATCTCCTTCTCGAGACTGGTCCCTTCCAACAACATGGCCAAAGTATGAGACATGAAGTCTGGCCACCCTTCTCACTTCTAAGGAGCATTATGGCTGTATTCCCTCCAAGATAGATTTGTTCCTTCTTCTTGCAGCCCATGGCATGTTCAATATTCTTCACCAACACCACAATTCAAAGGCATTGACTCTTCTTTGGCCTTCCTTATTCATTGTCCTTGGAAGGAAGATGAGGCAATCTATTTCTGTAGTGATACTGCCTTGGAAACCCAAGGAGGGGTCGCTATGAGTCAGGTCTGACTCGATGACACATAACAACAACAACATTCATTGTCCAGCTTTCACATGCATATAAGGCTATTGAAAAGACCATGGCTTGGGTCACGGCCATCTTGGCTTTCAAAGTGACATCTTCTCTCTCTCTCTTTTTTTAACACTGTAAAGAAGTCTTTTGCAGCAGATTTACCCAATGCAATATCTCATTTGATTTCTTGACTGTTGCTTCCATGGACATTGATTGTGAATCCAAGTAAAATGGAATCCTTGACAAAGTCAATATTCTTTCCATTTATCAGGATTCTGTTTACTGGTCCAGTTGTGAGGAGTTTTGTTTTCTTTATGTTGAGTGGTAATCCATACTGAAGGTTTTGATCTTTGCCAGTAAGTGCTTTAAGTTTTCTTCATTTTCAGCAAGTAGGTAGTATCATCTTCATATCGCATGTTTTAATAGCATGAACATTTCTCCTCATTTACTCCACCTAGTGCAGTATGCCAGAGCTCAAAAAATCTAGCAAAGCCATTTTTGGCCAAGTGTTAGAGCACATTCTTTCTTTCTTTCTTTTTAAAAATACTATATTGTGTTTTAGGTGAAATTTTACACAGCAAATTAGATTCCCATGTAACAATTTTTATACAAATTTTTCATGACATTGGTTACACTTTTCATAATGTGTCAGCATTCTCATTTCCATTTTATTTGTTCTCTTTCCATTGATCTAGTTTCCCTTGTCCTCCTATCTTTACTTTGGTTGACCATTTGATTATTTAAGGGATCATATTTTTCACTGGTGTTATAACCCAATATTTTATTTGGTTGAGAGGTGACCTCTAGCAATAGCCTCATTTCCAAGTGCAAAGAGTATTTTAGGATGATAATCTCTGGTGTTCCTCCAATCTCTATTGGTCTGGTAGGTCTGCCTTTTTTTTTTTTTTTTTAAGAACTTGAATTTTGTTCTACATTTTCCTCCTATTTTATCTGGGATCTTTTATTGTGTCCTTGGTCAGAATGGCTGGTAGTGGTAGCCAAGCACCATCTAATTCTGTTTTCAGGTTAGAAGAGGTCATGGTTCACATGGGCTATTAGTCCTGTGGACTAGTTTCTTTGAGTTATTGGTTTCCTTGTCATTGAGGGTCTTCCCTTTTTTTTTTTTTTTTTTGTTGACTCTCCACTTTACCAAGCATGATATCCTTCTCCAGGGAATGGTCCCTTCCGACAGCATGACCAAAGTAGGTCAGACGAAGAAGCGTACTGGCTGCACTTCTTCCAGAACAGATTTGTTAGTTCTTATGGCAGTCCATGGTACCTTCAGTAGTCTTTGTCAACATCACAACTCAAAAGCATCAACTCTTCTTTGGTCTTCCTTATTCACTGTCCAGTTCTCACAGGCATATGAGGAGATTGAAAATATCATGGCTTGGATTAGGCACACCTCAATCTTCAAGGAGACATCTTTGCTCTTCAGCACTTTAAAGAGGTCTTTTGCAGCAGGTATGCCCAGTGCAATACATCATCTGATGTCTTGAATGCTGCTTCCATTGGTGTTGATTGTGGAACCAAGTAATATGAAATCTTTGACAACTTCAATCTTTTCTCCATTTATCATGATGCCACTTATTGGTCCAGCTGTGAGGATTTTCATTTTCTTTATGTTGAGATGTAATCCATACTGCAGACAGTAGTCTTTAATCTTCATCAGTAAGTGTATCAAGTCATCCTCACTTTCAGCAAGCAAAGTTGTGTCATCTGCATATTACAAGTTGTTAATGAGTCTTTCTCTAATTCTGATGCCATGCTCTTTGTCATATAGTCCAACTTCTCAGATTATTTGCTCACCATACAGATTGGACTAATATGGGGAAAGGATACAATTCTGAACACACTCCCTTCATGATTTTAACCCATTCCGTATCTCTTCATTCCATTCAAACAGTTGCCTCTTGGTCTATGTACAGGTTCCTGATGAGGACAATGAAGTGTTCTGGGATTCCCATTCTTTTCAATGTTATCCATAATTTGTTATGATCTACACAATCGAATGCCTATGCATAGTCAATAAAATACAAGTAAACATCTTTCTGGTATTTGCTTTCAGTGAAGATCCATCTGACATCAGCAATGATATCCCTCATTCCACGTCATCTTCTGAGTCTGGCTTGTAGTTCTGGAAGTTCTCTGTCCATATACTGCTGCAACTATTTTTTAAATTGCCTTCAGCAAGATTGTACTGGTGTGTGATATTAATGATATTGTTCAATAATTTCCACATTCTGTGAGATCACCTTCTTTGGAATGGGTACAAATATGGTTCTCTTCCAGTTAGTTGGCCAGGGAGCTGTCTTCCAAATTTCTTGGCATAGATGAGTGAGTGCCTCCAGCATGGTATCCATTTGTTGAAACATCTCAATGGGTATTCTATCAATTCCTGGAGCCTTGCTCTTCACCAATTCCCTCAGTGCAGCTTCAACTTCTTCCTTCAGTACCACTGGTTCTTGACCATATGCCACCTCCTGAAATGAATGAACATCGACCATTTTTTTGTTTGTTTGTTTGTACAGTGACTCTGTGCATCCCTTCCATCTTCTTTTGATATTTTCTGTATCATTCAGTATTTTGCCCATAGAATCTTTCAATATTGCAACCCAAGGCTTGTATTTTTTCTTCAGTTCTTTCAGCTTGAGAAATGTCAAGTGGGTTCTTTCCCTTTGGTTTTCTAACTACAGGTCTTTGCACATTTCATTACAATAACTGCATTTGTCTTCTCGAGCTGCTCTTTGAAATCTTCTGTTCAGTTCTTTTATCTTGTCATTTCTTCCATTTCCTTTAGCTACTCCTTTGAAGGGCAAGTTTCAAAGTCTCTTCTGACATTCATTTTGGTCTTTTCTTCCTTCCTGTCATTTTAATAACCTTTTGCTTTCTTCATGGATGATTTTCTTGATGTCATCTCACAATTTCTCTGATTTTCGGTCATTGGTGTTCAATGCATCAAATCTATTCTTTAGATGGTCTCTAAATTCAGGAGGGATATAATCAATGTCTCTCACTGACTTCTTTTAATTATCTTCAGCTTCAACATGAACTTGCTTATGAGCAGTTGATGGTCTGTTCCACAATCAGGTCCTGGCCTTGTTTTGGCTGAAGATATTGAGCTTCTCCATTGCCTCTTTCCCCAGATGTTGTCGATCTGATTCCTGCATACTCCATCTCACAAAGTCCATGTGTGCAGCCATCGTTTATGTTGTTGAAATGCTAATTTTATGTGTGGTAAATACAAAATTGTCCGTTTTTCTGGTGTACTTCTTAGTGTCTTCATTTACTTTGTTCAAGTTGTGTAGATTTCATCCATATTTGGTATGGCCTTTTTCTTGATCAAAAATAACAAGTGTTTACTATCTAGAGAGTGATTCCTCTTCCCTTCCCTTCTTATCCCTATCCCTGGTAACCATCAGGAGCTCTGGTGGTGTAGTGCCTAAGGCACTTGACTGCTAACCAGAAGGCTGGTGGTTCAAACCCACCTGCTACTCCTCAGAAGAAAGGTTGGGTAATCTACTTCCGTAGAGATACAGCCTTGGAAACCCACTGAGAGGTTGCTATGAGTCAGATTCGACTCAATGGCAGTGAGTTTGGTTTTGGTTTTGGTATCCATCAAAGCACATTGTTTTTTGTGTGTATATCTACTCTTTGTCTTTTTATAATAGTGGGGCCATACAATATTTGTCCTTTTCTGATTGACTTATTTCACTCAGTATGATGTTCTACAGATTCATCCATGTTATAAGATCTTCTTTATCTCAGTTCTTATTTTATTTCTTATTGTGGTTATTTGCATCTCCTCATTTTTTTCTGTGTCACTTTGGCCAATGGTTTGTCAGTTATCAATCCTCACAAAGAACAAACTAAACTTCTGGTGTTGTTGATTCTTTCCGTTTTTTTTTTTTTTTTT
>NW_006922007.1:2544590-2551703 GCF_000298275.1 Orycteropus afer afer
TGGTGGTTCAAACCCACCAGCCACTCCTCAGAAGGAAGGTTGGGCAATCTATGTCCATAATGATACTGCCTTGGAAACCCAAGAAGGAGTCACTATGAGTAGGATCCGACTCAACAACAGTGAGTTTTTTGAGTTTATTATTATTGTAGAAATGTCTATTTGTCTTTTCAATTCTTTTAGAGTTTATGTATTTTGGAAATTTATACATCCAATGAATCCTGTCATTGTATGTATAAATATTTATTATTGTTATGTCTTCTTGGTGAACTGACCCTTTTATCATTATATAATGTCCTTTTTTGTCTCTTATAATGTATTTTGAGTTAAAGTTTATTTTATAGAAATTTATTGCCATTCCTGCTCTCTTTTGGTTACTGTTTGCTTGATATATTTTTTCCATCCTTTGATTTTTAACCTATTTATGTCTTGTGTCTAAGTTGTGTTTCTTGCAGTCAACATATTGACAAGTAATTATTAAAAATCCATTCTGATATACTCTATCTCTGAACTGGTGCATTAATCTATTTACATTCACTGTGACTATCAATAGGTATGAATTCAGTGCTATTATTTTGTTATTTGTGTGTGTATGTGTGTGATGTTAATGTTTTCTTTATTTCGCTTAATCTTCTGTACCAAGTGTTTTTGGTATATGGATTTTCTTTTCATGTCCGTCACTGTTGTTTTTGTGTTTGTTTTCCTTCTTTTATATTTTGGTGAGTAGATTTATTAATTTTCTTTGCGGTTCCTCTGAAACTTATCTTTATTTCCTAAGGTTAAAATAGTCTGTCATAACTTGATATCACTTTGACTTCCTCTCCATACTGAAATTCCATAACTACACCATTTATTCCCACTTTTTGTGAAGTTGTCATCATTTACAGTTTCACATTTCTGGTTCCCTGCTATAAATTTTGCAGCTTTATTTTACTTTGTGAAGTCTTTATCTGGGTTGGTGCTGTTGTGTGTCTTTATCTTAATTTGTTATCTAATGTTGTTGGTTTTCTGTCAAAATGTTTCTGGTAAGAGTGGTCTAATTTTATAATGAAGTCAATTATTATGAACTTAATTTATATTTATCTGGAAATCTCTCAGATTTGCCATTGTTTTTGAAAAATAATTTTGCTAGATATATGATTCTTGGCTGCCAATTCTTTTCTTTCACGATTATATGTCATCGTATTGGCTTCTTGCTTGCATGGTTTCTGATGAGAAATCAGTACTTAGTCTTAATGATGTCCCTTTATAAGTGATATTTTGTTTTTCTTGAGCTGCTCTCAGAATTCTGTCTTTATTTTTGGTTTTGGAAATTTTGATTATAATATGTCTTGGTGAATTTCTTTTGTGATTTATCCTCTACAGGGTTTATTGAGCTTCTTGGATGAAAACCTTGTCTTTCATGATATGTGGGAAAATTTCTGCCAACATGTCTTTGAAAATTCTCTCTGTACTTTTTTTTCCTCCTCCTCTTCTGACATTTCTATTATACATAAATTATTCCTCTTGTTGGTGTCCCACATAACTCTTAGGTTGTCTTCACTTTTCTTCATTCTTTGTTCTGATTATTCCTCAGAGAAGTATCAAAGGATTTGTTCTCTATTTCACTGATTCTTTATTCCATTGATTCAATTCTACTTCTATGTCCTTCCATTGAGTTATCTATTTCTGATATTCTATTATTAATCTTCTGGGTTTCTAATCGTTGTTTTTATGTGGTTTCTAAGGATCTATTTAGTTTGTCATTTTGTTCTTTTATTGTTATCCTGAATTATTCTAGGGTTTTGTCTGTCTTTTCCTTGATCACTTTAATGAGCCTGAATATGAGTCTTTTCAGTTCTGTAATTTGTAGTTCTATTGCTATTTCTTCCTCAAGAAGGTTTTCTGTTCCTTTATTTTGGTCACTTGTTTGATCCATCATATTGTATTTCTTCATATGATTTTTATTGTCTGCTGTCTCTGAGGTATTATGTTTATTTATTGATTGTATATATATATATATATATATTTTTTTTTTCTTTTTTTCTCTCTCTCTTTTATATCAGGAGTTGAATTTCTTTTCTTTCTCTTTAGAATGTCTTCCTTACTTTGTACTTTTTAAATTGTGTTTTTATGTTACTGGTCTATGTGTGACATTGGTGATGTCAGTTGACTGTGTGTGATTTTCTTTCAGTAGTGGGTATGGGGTGGCATGGCCAGAACAGGTATGGAGAGAGGCCAGGCAGGAATTGGCAGCTGGTGGGATGGCTGAAACAGGTAAGGGGAGAGACCGGGAAGGAAACAGGAGCCAGCAGGGCAGCTGGAATAGATAAGGGCAGTCACCAGGCAGGACATGGGAGCCAGTGGGACAGCCAGAACAGGTAAGGGGAGAGGCCAGGCAGGAAGTATAGTGGTTTGAAACAGTTAAGGGAGACAAATTTATCTGTCAGTTTGTCCTACTGTGGTGGCCTGTGTGTTGCTGTGGGACTGGAAGCTATGTCACCAGTGTTTCAGCTGCTGGCTGCTGAGGCTGAGAAGCCCCAAGGTTGACAAGTAAAATGGCACAGTCCCAATACTACCAAACCACACGGCAGGCCATTAACTTAAGTCCATTGTAAGTCCCAAGGTCGGCAGAGCATAACAAGCTGCTGAGCAATGACATGGCTACATGCAGGGTCCAAGCGTGGCATAGTCTAGAGACCATTCCCAAGGCTTCTCCTTAAATACAGGAAGCAGACCACATCCCAAAGGCAGCTACTCAGCTGGTTGTGGTAGATCCTACCATGGAGTTGATTGCCAGTCTCATCATGGGGAATAACTACCACCAGCTTCCCAGCCACTCAACCAGGCCCAGCCAAGTTGACATGCAAACATAACTACCACAATAATGAAATGTGTAAAGACCTGGAATTGGAAAGCCAAAACGTAAGAACACACTCAAACTTTCAAAACAGGAAGAGCTGAAGAGAAAATTTAAACCTTGAGTTGCAATATTGAAAGGTTCTGTGGGCAATATATTGAATGATGCAGGAAGCATCAAAAGAAGATAGAAGGAATACACAGAGTCACTGCACCAAAAAGAATTGGTTGATATTCATCCATTTCAGGAGGTGGCATAGGATCAAGGTCCAATGAGATTGAAGGAAGAAGTCAAAGCTGCATTGAAGGAATTGGTGAAGAATGAGGCTCCAGGAATAGAGGGAACATCCATTGAGATGTTTCAACAAACAGATGTTGCACTGGAAGTGCTCACTCGGCTATGCCAAGAGATTTGGAAGATCGCTACCTGGCCAGCTGACTGGAAGAGATCCATATTTGTACCCATTCCAAGGAAAGGTGATCCCATAGAATGTGGAAATTATCATACAATATTATATGGAAGTAAAATCTACTGAACATAATTCAAAAACAGTTGCAGCAGAATATGGACAGAGAACATCTAGAACTGCAAGCTGGATTCAGAAGATGACGTGGAATGAGGGATATCATTGCTGATGTCAGATGGATCTTTGCTGAAAGCAAATACCAGAAAGATGTTTACTTGTGCTTTATTGACTATGTATAGGCATTTGATTGTGTGGATCATAACAAATTATGGGTAACACTGAGAAGAATGGGAATCCCAGAACACTTCACTGTGCTCATCAGGAACCTGTACACAGATGAGGAGGCTGTCGTTCAAACAGAACAAGGAGACATTGCATGGTTTAAAATCAGGAAAGGAATGCATCAGGGTTGTATCCTTTCTCCATACTTATTCATTATATATGCTGAGCAAATAATCTGAGAAGCTGGACTATATGAAGAAGAAGGTGGCATCAGGACCGAAGGAAGACTCATCAACAATCTGCAATACACAGACAACACATCTTTGCTTGCTGAAAGTGAGTATGACTTGAAGCACTTGTTGATGAAGATTGAAGACTACAGTCTGCAGTACAGATTTAAAAAAAAAAAAATCACTGCTGTTGAGTCGAATCTGACTCTTAGTGACCCCTCTTTGGGTTTCTGAAGTGGTATCTCTACCGAAGTAGATTGCCCAATCTTCCTTCTGAGGAGTGACTGGTGAGTTTGAACCCCCAGCCTTCTGGTTAGCAGTCAAATTCCTCAGGTACTACACCACCAGAGCTCTTGCAGTATGGATTACACCTCAATAAAAAGAAAACAAAAATCCTCACAACTGGACTAATAAACAGCATCAAGATAAATGGAGAAAAGATTGAAGTTGTCAAAGACTTCATATTACTTGGTTCAATGGTAATGAACCAATGGAAGCAGCAGTAAAGACATCAGAAGATGTATTGCATTGGGCAAATCTGCTGCAAAAGACCTGTTTCAAGTGCTGAAGAGCAAAGATATCTCCTTGAAGACTAAGGTGTGCTTAATCTAAGCCATGGTATTTTCAGTCATCTCTTGTGCATGTGAGAGCTGGACAATGAATCAATGAATAAGGAAGACCGAAGAGTTGATGCTTTTGAGTTATGGTGTTGGTGAAGAATACTGAAAGTACTATGGACTCCTAAAAGAGCTAACAAATCTGTCCTGGAAGAAATGTCGCGGGAGTGCTTCTTGGAAGTGAGAATGGACAGACTTTGTCTCACCTACTTTTGTCATGTTGTAAGAAGGGACCATTCCCTGGAGAAAGATATCATGCTTGGTAAAGTGGAGGGTCAATGAAAAAGGGGAAGGCCCTCAACAAGATGGATTGACATAGTGGCTACAATAATGAGCTCAGGTATAGCAAGGATCATGGGGCTAGCACAGACCCAGGCAATGTTTTGTTCTGCTGTACATAGGGTCGCTGTGAGTTGGAGACAACTCGACGACCACTAACAACAACAACGGCAATGGTGGGTATTGTTGGTCACACTCACATGTGAGTTCTGTGGTTATGTTGGTATGTCTTTCCTTACAGAATTGACTTTAGGTGGGAGAGTAGGTTCTTTCCCTGATAATGGGTGACAAGTGTTGAGTGGCTAAGGCCCTTCCACAGATCTCGTGGGAACATGGGGCCTTTCCAGGTGGATGCTAGCAGTTAGTGTGACATCTGGAGGTCAAGTCAAGACTTCTCCATAGCTGCTGTAAAGGAATGTGAGGGAACCAAATGGAAGGGATAGGCCTTTTGTGCATGCACAAATTAGCATCTCAGTAGGTAGTGGGGGATCAAGGAATTACAGTGCATGTACAATTGGCCTGCAGGACTTATCGGAGTACAGGATGTGTGCCACAGCTGGATGTATGTTGGATGAGGTTGCTAGAATCTCCTGCCCATCATGTGGCAGAGATGTCAATGGTACCTTGTTTTACTCTGGATTTGTCTACACAATCTCTCTCTCCTATTGGGAATTTTGTGAAGTTGCTGTCCTATGCTCCTCATCCAGGAACACTGTTTGCTTTGTCTCAATGGCCAAACTGCCCGGCCAGCTTGCAGGGAAGCTGTGATGCATACATCTCCTCACTTGTGGTTTTCACTTAGTTTCTTCTTCCATTTGGTGTTTGATCTAATTCTTCATCCTTCTGTTTGCTGCTCAGGGTTCCAAGATTATCATCTGTATCAGATTCACTTTGTTTCTCAGGTCTTTCCTGTAGAAAGTCTTTCTTCTTTTGTACTATTTTAATTGTCATTTTATGGTATTGGTCCATGTGTGATTTATTGACATGGAGTGTCTGATTAAGCTACCATTTTGAGCCATCTTTGCACATTGTTTCTTTGGTTGAATATTAGCTACAATAGTTGACTTGTATTTTGCTATAATATTGTACCAAAAATGCCAAGAATTTCTTTTTAAATTCTAGGCATACTAGTTACCTATCATCAGGGAGATAGTTCCTTTATGGCAGTGGGAAACAAAATACATGGTGAAAACACCACATTCATACTTCCATCTCTCACTTATCCTGAAACATGCTCATTATTTGAAAATGGATTCAGGACTATCTTGATTGTTCAAGCAGTTATTATTACTTTTTTAAGTTTTTCCTATAGATGGGGTATAATTTAATTTTTATAATTTAATATACATGTGACACTACTCCAATGTATCTGGTTTGTAATAAACTACTTGGACTACTGCCACACGTCTTCCCTCCACAACAAACTCACTACCTCAATTGACCCTCCCTGACTTTGTCACTCATAAACCACTACCTGGCATCCTTTATTCATTGGGCCCCAACTTGCATCATCCAGTCTCATCATGTTTGAGTTGCTATTTCACCCTGACCTTCCACATATGTTATCTGATGAATTCCTAATTGTCAATCTGGGTACTGAACACACAGCTGAAGCAAATCCCAACTCCCCATCTCTAGTACTCACATAATTATCTTTGATCAAGGTAATCACATCTAACATTGAGCATTCTGTTTTGTTGGCTCTAGTTATGTATCTGGGCATGCCCCTGACTTTCATAGCGGGAATAAAATGGTATCTTCATCTTGGTGGCAAAAAGGTTAATGCTGATGTTCCTAACTGAAAGTTGGAGTGGGGTCAGCAGAAGGCAGCATGTGAAATAAACAACCAATGAACTCACCAGTGATCGTGTAAACAGCAGTGATTGCCAAGAGGATGAAGATTGCCAGGTAAAGGTCCAATCCCAAAGCCAGCTTGATGAATATGGCTCCAGAAAACATGTCTGACTAAAATAGAACAATTGGGATGGAAAAGAAACATGCAAGTCAGGCCTTTTGTTTCTATCCTCCAATGTCCCCCCTCTTTTTTTCTTAGTTGACTGCTACTCATTCTTCAAAACTCATTTGTATGTCCCTGTGGTGGTTATGTTTGTGTGTTAACTTGGCTAGGCCTGGTTGAGTGGCTGGGCAGCTGGATGTAGTATTCCCCATGATGAGACTGGCAATCAACCCCATGGTGGAATCTACTGTGAGCAGCTGAGTAGCTGCCTTTGAGTATGTGGTCTGCTTCCTGTATGTAAGGAGAAGTTTTGGGAATGGTCCCTAGCCTACGGCACGCTTGGACCCTGCATGTGGCCATGTCTTTGTTAAGCAGCCTGCTGTGCTCTGCTGACCTTGGGGCTTACAATGGACTTAAGTTAATGGCCTGCCGTGTGGTTTGGTAACATCGGGACTGTGTCTTTTTACTTGTCAACCTTAGGGCTTCTCAGCCTCAGCAGCCTGCAG
>NW_006922007.1:2552159-2564040 GCF_000298275.1 Orycteropus afer afer
CATATTTTGATTATTTTTGTTACAACTATATATTAGATGGAGTCTGTTTCAAGGGATGAATTGAGTAATATTTGTCTTTACTCTGAGAACATTTAATTATAATTTCCTTGAAACCTTTAAGGAATTTACCCCTACACTGCCCCATTCTCTAAAACTACCTTTAAGGTATTTTTGTTGTTATAATCACTTTGCTCTGAGTAAATTAAGGTTCAGAGATGTTAATTAATTTACCTAATATCACCCAGGAATCAACTGGAGAAGTCAGGATTTGAATCTGTGCAATGTGACACTAAACCTCACGCCATTGAACACTTTGTCATACTATCGACATGAAACTTAATGATATAGATCAGGCACACTCAGAGGTATAGAGAAATCAATCTGGGAAGAGGTAATAGTGGCAGTTAGTTTATTACTTTCCTTATAAGAGAAAAACAGAAGAAGTCGATAGCAAAACCAAAACCACATGAATATTTTCAACAAAACTAGGTGACAAGGTGTTCTCACAAAGCTCAAGATGTAAGTCATGGGAACAAATCGTGGACAGCCACAAGACCAACATAGTAGCAGGATCCAGGAGAAAGTAGAGGGAAACAAGGCTAACCTCAAAACTTGAAAACTTCAAATTGCCAACAGCTATTCACTGGAAAGCATAGTGGGTCAATTTTAGGACAGTAGCTGAAACTGGAAGAAGTTTTGCTTTGTCAACTAGAGGTGAGTGCAAGAGTTCCTTGTTTAGTTCTGAAAGGGATCAGAATAGTCTAGGCCATATCAACTTTCCAAACTTAGTGCCAAAACTCCCTTTCAAGACAAAACCCCACTGAGGAGAAACTACTAGAAATGAAATAAAAACTGAGCACAACTTGTATTTGCTACATAGCCATCTTGGGGGAAGGGTATATAGAATAATTGTAAAGAAATCTTGAATTTTTCTTTTTTTGATTTGGTTGTTGTAGTGATATGGGTAAGATATTTTGTAACTATTTCAGATATACTGTAGGATAGAGGAAGTGGGTAGAGGTGTTGATAAGTTGGGAGCAAGGGTCCTCAAGTGTGGAAAAAGGCACACATAAGGAATTGGGAAAGGGAAGAAAGAAATCCATAGACATAGATTATAATTGGAGATATTAGTGTGAGTATATGAAAGAACCCCATAGAGATGGATTATAATTGGAGATTTTAGTGTGAGTATAATATTTCTAAAATATAAATATGCATGTGTATATGTGTACTTGCATGTATAAGTGTATGTATTTGTATGTATATGAATATACATAATTCTGTCTGTTGACAAGGCCAAGAAACAGAACTGAGTAGAACTGAGCACACTTATGACTCAGATTTTAGTCTTTAATGTTTTTAGCCATTGAAATGAACCAGATATCCCCAGAGAAATGGCTGATTTCCAGACAAGAGCAGTGCTGGTGCAATATGAATCTAGACATCTTCCTATGCCAGAACATAAGGAGCTGCTCAATAAAATAATGGAGGTATGTCACTCTTTTCACATATGATCAACCTATGTAAAATTTGGGCTATGTGAACACCAAAATAATTACATACAATAATGATTTGTAAACAATTGCTTAAAGAAGACTTATGAGTTCACATCAATAATAGATAGTTTGTAAACAGACAGATGGATAAATAGAAAAACAGGTAATTAGGTAGAGAAGAAGATTCAGTAGAATGTTCAATGTGACTAGTAAATAAGGAGGGAGTGTTAGTGTTGGAAAACCATTATTTTGAAAGAGTAATAGTAAAGATAGGATCAGGTAAGAATCATCAGTGAATGCTAAAACTAGTGATAATTTGTGATCAAAATATATCTTTTAAACTTTTTATTGTGATTTGGGTAATTTGTGAAAATAATCTTTGCATGAGCTAAAAGTTTCTCATGCCAGCCTACTTGTTGGTCAAAAGGGAAAATAAAATAGTAATTATACAATGGAGAAATTTGACCACACCTTGACCAAGGGATCAAAATTAACATCATTGTTAATAGCAAAATATGCCTAACTTGAACTTAATCCTGCGGAAATATCAGATAAATGAGAAATGAAGAGTGTTTATTATAAAGAGAGAAGAGGAATTATATTATTTAAAAAATATTAGTATCATATAAGACAGAGGAAAGCTATGGAAATTTTTCAGATCAAAAGGCTGAATCCTGTTCTGGAAAAGAAAAATTCTTTAAAGGATATTGTTGGATGAGTTTGGAAGGAAGATTGGGCAATCTACTTCTGTAGTTAGTGATACCGCCTCAGAAACCCAAGGAGGGATCGCTGTAAGTCAGATCTGCCTTGACAGCAGTTAGTTTTGTTTTTGTTTTTTTTTTGGATGAGTTAACAAAATCAGAATTCAAATGTAGATTAGTATTATATTAATTAATATTACATTGTATTGCATAAATGTGCAATACAATGTTTATTGAAGTTGATAATTTTACTAGAGTTTTAAAAGAGAATATACCTATTTCTAAAAATAAGATATGCTCATTGAAGTATGTTGAAGGTAAAAAGCCATGATATGCAATTTACTCTGAAATAGTCAAGAAATGAGAGAGAAAGAGACTGAGAGCCACGCAGAGACAAAACACAAAAATGGAATAAACTTAGAGGGAGGAGAAAAATTGGCAAACCATTGACAAATTTAAGACAGGACAAGAAAGAAAAGCTGCAATTAACACAAATAAATGAAATGGTTGATGTCACACAGAACCAACAGAAATAAAAAGGATAATAACATAATATTATGAGGAACAGTACTCCAACAAATTTGAAAACCTAGAAGAAATGGAGAAATTTCTAGAAACACATGACCTAGCTAAACTAACACACACTGAAGTAGAAATTTTGAACAGACTCAAGAAAGAAGAAATAGAACAGATTATTAAAACAAAAACAAACAAACAAACAAAAACTTTCAACAAAAAAGCCCAGGCCCACGTGGTTTTACTGCAGTATTCTACCAAACATTCAGAGAAAAGTTGACACCAATTCTACTAAAACTATTCTAGAACATAGAAAAGGATGGATGATTCATTTTATGAATCAAGCATAACCCTGATACCCAGCCAGGAAAATACACCACTAAAGAAGAATATTACATACCAATATCCCTCATGTACAAAAATGCAAAAATTCTCAACAAAATCCTAGCTAATAGAATCCAACAACATATAAAAAAATAATAAAACATCGTGACCAAGTGGGATTCATAACTGATGTCTAATGCATAGGCTTGGAATGTGCCAACCTCTACAACTGCATGAGCCATTTACTTTAGATAAATCTCTCTATATACATATATAAGCTTCACTTGTTTTTCTTCTCTAGAGAACCTAGCTTAAGGCAGTAAAATATCAAATGATACAGGAAGCATCAAAAGAAGATGGAAGGGAAACACAGTCACTGTGCCAAAAATAACAGGTCAATGTTTATCCATTTCAGAAGGTAGCAAATGATCAAGAATTGCTGGTACTGAAGGAAGAAGTTCAAGGTACACTGAAAGTGTTGCTCCAGTCCTCGACAGAATACCAATAGAGATGTTTTGACAAATGGATGCAATGCTGGAAGCACTCTTCTGTGCCCAGAAACTTGGGGAAAAGGTACCCGGCCAAACAACCCAAAGAGATCTATATTTGTGCCCGTTCCAAAGAAGAGTGATTCAACAAAATACAGAAAGTTTTGAACAACTTCATTAATATACAAGCAAAATTTTGCTGGAAATATTTTAAAAATGGTTGTAGCAGTACACTAACATGGAAATGACAGAAATGCAAGCTGGATTCAGAAGAGAACATGACACGAGAGATATCATTGTTGATGTCAGATGAATTGTGGCCCGAAGCAGATATAAAACCTTTGTTTTATTGACAGTACAAATCATAACAAATTATGGATAACAATGTGAAGAACAGGAATTCCAGAACACTTACTTTTGCTCATGCAGAACCAAGACATAGACCAAGAGTCAGTCACTAGAACAGAACAAGGGGATATTGTGTAGATTAGAATCAGGAAAGATGTCCATCAGTGTTGTATCCTTTCACCATACTTATTCAATCTGTATGCTGAGCAAATAATCTGAGAAGTGAGACCATCTGGAGAAGAAGATGGCATGAGGACCGGAGGAAGACTCATCAACGAACTGATAGCAGATGTCACAACCTTGCTTGCTGAAAGCAAGAGGACTTGGAACACTTATTGATGAAGATCAAAGACTACAGCCTTCAGTATGGATTACACCTTAACATCAAGAAAACAAAATTCCTCACGAGTGGATGAATAAGGAACTGCATGATAAACTGAGAGAAAATTGAAGTTGTCAAGGACTTCATTTTACTTGCATCTGCAATCAATGCCCATGCAAGTAGCAATCAAGAAATCAAGCAATGCATTTTAGTGAGTAAATCTGCTGCACAAACTCTCTTTGTTTTAATTTGTTCTGGTCTGGGTGAAGGTTTACAGAGAAATCATTTTTCCATTCAACAACTTATTCATTTTTTGTTTCATGACATTAGTTGCAATACCCTCAATGTAATACCACTCTTCCCACATCCTCTTTGGGTTCCCCGTTTCCATTCATCCTACTTTTAAGTGTTGAAAAGCAAAGATGTCACTTGGAGAACAAATGTGGCCCTGAGCCAAGCCATGGTATTTTCTACTGCTTCATATGCATGCAAAAGCTCTACAATGAATAAGGAAGACTGAAAAATTTATGCCTTTCAGTTCTGGTGTTGGTGAAGAATACTGAATATACCACAAACTACCAAAAGAATGAACAGGTCTGTCTTGGAAGAAGTACAACTGGAATGATCCCTAGAATAAAAGGAGGATGAGACTTCATCAACTCACACACACAAGATTTTATCAGGAGGGACCAGTCCCTGGAGGAGGACATCATGCTCGGTAAAGTAGAGGGTCAGCAAAAAACAGGAAGACTCTCACTGAGATTGATTGACCCACTGGCTGCAACAATGGGCTCAAACATGGTAACGATTGTAAGGATGGTGTGGGACCAGGCAGTGTTTTGTTCCGTAATATACAGGGTTACTATAAGTTGGAGGGCTCTCTGGTAGCATAGTGCCTAAGGCACTTGACTGTTAACCAGGAGGCTGGTGGTTCAAACCCACCAGCCACTCCTCAGAAGGAAGGTTGAGCAATCTACTTCCATAGTGACACTGCCTTGGAAACTCAAGGAGGGGTCGCTATGAGTTGTGTCCAACTTGACAGCACATAACAACAACAACAACATAAGTTGGAAGCAACTCAAAGGCACCTAACAACAGTTAAGAAGGCATTATAAAATATTTCTCATAAAAAAATGTATCGCATGCATGAGCCAGTATATTCTTTTGCTGTTAAGGACATTTTTGGAACAATTGTCAACATTTGAATTAAGTCAGTAGATCGTATAACAGCTTGTATTAAAATTAATTTCCTGATTTTAAAATTTGCAATGTGGTGTCTAAAAGAATATCAAAACTTTTACAAAATACAAATGGAAATACTTATTGTCTTGATTAACATATATATTAATTCTCAGTAGATATATTATTGGAGTGAGAGAACCAGTGAACAAGGTGATCTTTTCCAAGCCTGGGGCAGGGGAGGATTATGAAAATAGCCCTAATTCCTCATAATTAGTTGTTTAATAAGTAACCACAACAAAATCTGTTATCAGAGTGTAGAAGTACACCAAAGGTCATGTCTATGATTGATGATTATTAATATCACTTAAAATGTCCTTGAAGGCAAGAATGGACTCCTATCACCATGCCATTCCAACTGAAGATCCGCAGCCACACACATTCTTGGCCTTCATTGTTCCCCTTCCCCCTAAACTCAACAACATTCCAGCTCCTCCTGAAACCTCTCCACCACCAGGAACACTCCACTCCATGAGGCTGCATCCATCAGGGCCCTTTTGGTCTCTGATATTCTGACCCAGCACCTTGTTAATGCTCTTCAGAATCATGAAGCTGTAGGTGTCATAGCTGGAGAACTGGGAGCTTAGTGAGTCCAACCCACTTGTGGAACATAAGAGCATGGGGGCCCAACACACCTCTGCTTCCTTCTGTATTTCCTAACACTTCACATCCTGGGGACTTGTCTAATGCCTTCTCCATGAAGATGACCTCCATATATACTTGTTCACACATACTGTGTTTCAGTTCAGTCTAGTATCTTTGCATGTATTGTTATAAGGTGCTAATTATTTCATGTGTATGATTCTGGTGAACTCCCAGCACGTAGGTATCTTTACTTCCCCTAACATGGAGCTCAATAATAATAATAATAAAGAAAAGTCACTACCATTGAGCCACCCCCTCTGGGTTTCCAAGGCTGTATATCTTTACAGAAGCAGACTGCCTCATCTTTCATCTTTCTTCTATGGAGCGGTTAGTGAGTTCAAACTACTAACTTTTTGGTTAACCACCAAATGTCTTAACCACTACACCACCAGAGCTTGGAGCTCAATAGCAAACAGTAAATGCTAATAAATGCTCACTCTGCATTGGGAAGTCTTGTACCATCTAATCTGGACAGTTGGCTTATTTCCAACAGTAAATCAGCTCAGCGGAAGAGCAATAGTGAGAATCAGCTTCTTCTTTCAGGAACATTGAGACAATTGCCTGGACTGGAAACTTCCAGATTATTTCACCAGTCACTGATGGATGAAAAGCAATTGATTTACTCTTTTTTTTTCTTTTCTATATCTGCTACTGAATCTTCATTTTTGTTTTCTTTCTTCATCGATTATCTCCAAGGAATGTAACTTTTAAAAAAAAATTTCAAGTTGTTTTGACACTAATTTACAGGGGGCAATCTTAGGTAAGATAGAGTAAATTTAAGAAAATTCAGTGTAAAATAATGGAAAACAGTTTTCTGTAGGTTCATATGCCAGATAGTCCAACTGAAAAGAAAAGTATCAATCCAGACGGACTCTACCAAAGAGAATGAAGAGGACAGTATGTGGTAGACCACAGAAGTCCTCCTCTTTTCCATTATTAAATAACTGTGTTACTTGAATGAGGCATTTTGTTCTTTCTGTACATCTATTTTTTCATTCCCTAATGAGAGGGTAAAGGAACTCGGTTGGTGTAGTGCCCAAGGCATTTGACTGCCAACCAGAAGTTTAGCGATTCAAATCCACCAGCCACTCCGTGGAAGGAAGACTGGACAATCTACTTCCATAAAGATTTACTGCCTTGGAAAACCAATGGGGATCATTATGAGTAAAAATTGACTTGAAGGCAGTGTTTTTTTTTTTTTTTTTTATGAAAGTGTAAACTTACACTCTGAAGCTTCTCACAAATTAAGAGTTTACTACTTTATGAATACTGGGGCAATGAATTTCCTGTTTCCCCACAAAGACTTGGTAGAGAGACCCAGCTTGTTAAGGCACCCACGTGGCTCGAACTATAAAGTTGAATCCTCTAGCTCTCTGATCTTAGCACTGGACCTATCAAGTCAATTCCTCAAAAACAAATTGCCAGGAGGCTCTGAACTCACTGGGATTCTCAAAGCTACACAGACGAAGAGGGACAGGATGGAGAAGTAGGTTTGGAGTCGCTTCCCACCAAAGCGCTTTTTCAGATATTCCGGCATGGTCATCACCTGCAGAGAAAGACATCAACAGGGATTCTCAGCTGTGACATTTCCTGCTTCATCCGGTTCCCGGCCACTGCTTCACTCAATCTCCATTGCCGACATTCATACCCTAGGCCCAGCCCCAACACCTGTGCTTCAGCCACATGGAACCATTCCAGGTCCCCCAATATGCTGCACACTGTCTCATTCTGGGCCGCAGCACGCAGTATTTCCCCTGCTTGGACAGCCACTTTCACCTGTCTTTGACTGGTTGACTCGTTCCTCAAGGCTCCACCAAGATGGTCCTCACCTAAGGAAGCTTCCCTCAATGCTCTGCCTGACTTAGAAACCCTTTCATAGCTCCCCCAGAATCTCCCAGAATAGCCCTCCCATATGTGATGTCCAATTTATTTGTCCTTTTCTGGTGAAGGAGCTCTGGTTGCTCAGCGGTTAAAGCATTTGCTAACCAAGAAGCTGGCCATTTGAACCCACCAGCCACTCTGTGGGAAAAAGATGAGGCAGTCTGCTTTGGTAAAGATTTACAACCTTGGATTGGAAACCCTATGGGGTAGTTCGGCTCTGTCTTAGAGGATCACTTTGAGTGGGAATTGACTTGATGGCAGTGGGTTTGGTCTTTTGCCTTTGCTGGTTGGGAGAGGAACAGCTTCTTGTTCACAGTCACATCCTTGAGGCACATGGTGGCAGCTCAAACAATATTTCTGAAGATCAGGAGCCCCATTTAGATAGCACCGGCCCAGATCTCTCTCTTGATCAATATGCAAATCTCAGTTACCCTCTATGCCTGAGAAGCATATCCATGTTATTGTCCTAAAGATCATGCGGTTCCAAAATGAACCCATTCTTCTCCTTGTTGTGTATCATTTGTTGTCTTATCTGGGATCCCCCACCCTCCACTATCCAGTGGCCTCATGTACCAGGTCCCTGAGCTTAAAGTTTTAGGATTTCTCTGGATGCTGCTCTCCTCAATGCTTTCCATTATCTGTCATTAAACCTGACATCTCTACCCCAGAACTGACCCCTTCCTCTCCATTTCCTTGACTAGAGCCTCTGAAGGCATCATATCAACTTCCTCATTATCTCATCTTCAGCAGATTCCCCCCTCAAGTCTGTTCTCCACTCAGCTGCCTGAGTAGAACTTCCTAAAACAGGAATCTGATCATGACCCTTCACTGAAAACTTACACTTACTGCCTGTTTCTAGAAGGATAAGGGACAAACCTTTCAATCTCGGATACACACAAGGCATTCCACTACTAAGCCTACTTACATTTGTGGCCCTCCTCCAATCCCACCACTCTTCCCACAAATACCCTTTATTTAACCATAATTTTACTTGATCCCCAACACTCCAAGTCCTTTAATGCTTTTTGTTCTTTTTATGTTGTTTCATCTAATCCTTCATGATACTACTTTTCACCCATGGAAGTATCACTCATTCCTCAAGACTGTACTCATGTAATTTCTGAAATTCATTTCTTGAAGCACATGTGTGGGCCAGATCTCCTATTCCTGTACCAGGCTGGACTGGCCTTAATCACCATGATGATTGTTCAGGGCTATCACTGATCTCCTTGGTGCAGTCACAGTATACACTGGCAGTATCTCTAGGGAAGAAACTGAATCTTGATTACCTGTACATTTCTAGAAACAGGCCAAGTGGTGCTGAGTACCTCAACATCATGACTGAGCAGAATGAATGAGTGAATAAATGAATGCATGAAATACAGTGAAAGATGGGCACAGAACACACAATTGAGGATACTCACCCCTGCCTTGATGTATATGGGGACAAAAAACCACCCCAGAACTAGCAACAGCAGCAAGGCCTACAGAAGGAAAGGGGAAAAAAAAAAAAAAAAAAAATGTAAAGAGATTTGGTGGTGGACCTTATCGTTTCATAAACTCTGAGTCTGAAAAAAAAAGTTTGCTTGAATTCTGGCCCAGTCCACCCAATTATGACCCCCCAGACAGCAGCTGTGGGTTCCTTAGGACATGACAAAATATATGTGGTGAAAAATGATCAGATGATGAACTGTCTGAGCCCAGATGGACCCCTGGAAGATTATACTGTCTTTGCCAAACTAAAATAGCTCTGGAATGGTAGGAATTATTGGCAGAGTGACAGAACAATGAGAAGGAAAGTTAGAGATAAGACTACTAATCCCCTGCCTAGTTCTGCAATATAATGATAATCATATGCCCTTACATTAATATGTGATGTTTACAGACAGCGTTCACATGTATCTCTCATGCTGCTCTCACCATAACCAGATGAGGCAAGTATTATAAAACAGTCATTCCTGTATCATGGAGGAGAAACCTGAGGCTCAGAGAGGCTCAGTCACATGCTATAAGAGGTGCAGCTGAGATCTGTGAAGGCTGACAACCACACCCACTTGGCCATATGGCATGTGTGTCCATGTCTGTGGAGGTTGGGATGATCTTAGGGTCCTTGACATTATCTAGGAAAACTAGGGGCAAAATATTCAACAAAGAGGTACAGGCTTTTGTAATGATTCAAGATCACTTCCCGAGCATCTGATGGTCTGATTATACTTTCATTAGGACTCAAATTTCTTCCATACAGACATCTCTCTGACTGATATTATACATGTGTATATGCAAATACTGGAAAGGAAAAAAGAACAGAAAAAACCTCAGCCACCTCAAGAAATATTTATGGCATGTTCACCATGTGCCCAGCCATATGCAGGATGATAGAATGATGTGAGTGGGAAAGAGAACATGGCTTCTGGTCTTAAGGAATGTTTGTTGTTGTTGTTGTTCTGTGCCGTCAAATCAGCCTGACTCTTAGCGACCCCTCCTTGGGTTTCCGAGGTGGTATCACTATGGAAGTAGATTGCCCAACCTTCCTTCCAAAGACTGGCTGGTGGTTTTGAAGTGCCAGCCTTCTGGTTAGCAGTCAAGTGCCTTAGGCACTATGCTACCAGAGCTCCCTGTGTACTACTAGAATGTAGAGTCTAATTAAAGAGACACAACTTCTACTGGTAAAATGACAACAGGGTACTTGAGAAGTCAGTTGCAAAGCCTTGTAGAATCTACCTACCATCGCTCAAATCATTCAGTTCTCACTCTACTATCACTGACTCAGTCAGGGCCCACTTGGTTAATTCCTACTCCTCCTCCTTGTGGCAACTTCGTGAAACACCCTTAACATGTGGTAAGTCCACAATAGATGCCCCTTCTGTGAGATCCACCAATAGCTACATACGCTTCTGCATTTGTGCTTGCTATGCTCTGCAGAATGCATGTCTGTCTCTCCCACTGGAATATAAACTCCTCAAAAGAGGGAAGCATGGTTTTTACCTTTTTTAATTCCTTGTACCTAGTTTAGAGCTGGACAGAGTGTGATAGCCCAGGGAGAAGAGAGAGAATGGAGAGGAGGTCTAGTGAAAATGAACTTGAGTGAGATAGAAATGACATTCATGTTGGGAGTAACTATGTGAGCAAAAGCTCAGAGCGGGGGAATGGTGTGACTGGAATGGCCCAGGCAGAATGGGGTCACATGGGAAGTTCCTAAAGGTCAAAAAAGGAATGGACTAGAACAAGGTGAAAATAGAAATCAAACCAAAGAGGAGTTTATTCTATTCAGACTCCTAGAATAAAAATATTGCACATGGACTTGGTGGAAAGGACAAAAACTCTGATGTGACTTACGTTCCATTCAAATGCTGCAGTGGCAATCCCTGAAGCTGCTCCAGTCCCAGCCAGCCCCACAAAGTGGCTGCTGCCGATGTTACTGGCAAAAAGGGAGGCACCCATCTAGAATCCAAGAGGACAGAATAGGATCAGAGTTGAAAGACTCAAGTCAGAATTCTTTTTTTTTTTCTTTTTATTGTGATTTGGGTGAAAGTTTACAGAGCAAATATATTTTTCATACAGCAGTTCACAAACACTTTGTCTCATGACATTGACCACAATTTACCACAATGCAACATCTCCCCTCCTACTTCCTTCTGACAGTTACCTCTTCCCTGTGTCCATCCGTCCATGTACTCCTGCCCCCTGAGCTGTCTCCCTGAGCATAAGCAGTCCTTCTTTCTCCAATGCTTGTTCTCTCCAAGGAGTGTTTCTACCTCAGGTAAATGTTCAACTGATATGCCTGTCTATTGTTTGGCTGGAAGCCACAGGCGTGTGTTCAGTTCCTGACCTGAAGGGCAGCTAGGGGCCATAGTCTCAGTGGTTCCACCAAGCTCTATCAGGCCAGCAAACCTGGTCCCCCCCCTTTTTTTTCCCCAATGA
>NW_006922007.1:2564480-2567507 GCF_000298275.1 Orycteropus afer afer
ATACACATAAAGTTATAGGACCATTGTCTGCCAACCCTATACATGTTCTTGGGTACACTCTCCACTTCATAGACATAGCTAATAGTTCAGCCTGTCCATCCATCTATCCACCCATATACCCATGTTTGCCTTCATTAACAATGTCATAGTATATGTGCAAAAGGGTTCTTCTTTGTTGTTTGTATTTCCCACGTACCTCTTCTTGTCTTTCTCTTCTTCAGTGCCACTATATTGATCACTCACATTTGGTACATTGTCCTTCTCTTTACCCAAATAAAAACTTATCTCTATCTGTCTAACAGAGTTCCCTCCTCTCCCCTCCCACCCCTGGTAACCAACAAAGAAAATGTCCTTCCATAGATAAACGTTTCCTTGTCAAGTCAGAATTCTTGAAAATAAGTAAATATTGAAATGTATATGGGCAGGAAGCAGCAAACTATGGCTGTGGGCCAAATCTGCCTACTGCTTGTTTGCAGGGACCCTAAACTAGGAACGGTCTTTACATGTTTGAATGTTAAAATAAACAAAAACATAAACAAAGAAACTAGAGAAGAAGAATATCTTGTGAAGGTTAAAAACTTGACATTAAAAACTTAAGTATCCACGAATAAAGTTTTATTGAAACACAGTCACACCCATTTGTTTATGTATTGACACTAGCTGTTTTTGTGCTAGAAGCAGAGTTTTGTGGCTGTCATAGATGTGCCTTGAAAGCATAAGTACTTACAATCTGGCACCTCACAGAAAAAATCTTGCCAACTGCTGCCTTAGGGGAACATTGGTCTATCTACCTCCAACTCTGAGTTGAGCCTGTCTTGTTCAAGAACTTTCAGACTTCCCATCAGCCTTTAGTCTTATGATCAAAGCTGGGGAAGAACAGTGCTTTCCTCCATCCTCCTGGCCCTGGGACCCCCTTCTCATCCATCACATTGCCTACTGGTCTTAAGCCTCTTGATCAAGAGAAATCTCTTGAGAGGGCATGGATAAGCCCTGGTCCTGATAGAACAGAATTGGGTGGTGGGGTCCCTGCAGTGCCCCACTCTTCAAGCACACTACTTTCTGTTCCCACACTCTAGCCCTCTATAAAGTCACCTTTTCTGTTCAGACATTTGGGGCCCAGAGATGGGATTGAAGTTGTTTGTAGCTATGTGATTGGTTCAGCTCTGAATATTCCCACTCTCCAATAGTGCTATATAAAAGGATATAGTAGGTAATGTCTGATTGGACACCCCAATAAAAATCTATTTCAAGCTTTCAGTTGGTCATTGGCTATCCTCTTTAGTCATTCTGTTCAGGTCATTTCCAAATCTTCATATATTTCCATACTATAAAGATGATGAATCCAGTAGATCTGTGAATGAGGCACTTGAACACCCATTCAATATCCAATCAGGTTCTGACACTTTAAGTGGTTTAGAGAAGAAAATGCACCCTCTGCTGCAATGGGAAGACAGGAGGAGGCCAGACTCAGCAAGGAAAACACCAATTGGGCAAGAGTCAAAGAAGCTTCAACACCACAGGGCAACACACAATCTATTACCAACTAACTCCAATCAACATAAGGACTCAGTGGTCAGGTGAGGGCTGGAGTGAGCTGGAATGGTCCACATGAAGAAGGGCTTGAGCTGGGAGTTGAGGGAAGGCAGCAGCTGAGGGGAGGCCAATCCAAACAGGAGGGAAAGCATTAGCTCAGACTTGGGACCAAAGAAGGAATGTGTTGGGATAGTAAGAAGTCAAGGGAGAAAATTCTTGATGAGTAACAGGGAAAAAGAATCAGAGGGACAGCTGAACTAGGGATCTTTAAGTGCCAGATAATTGTCTCTCATAACTTGTGTCAAACTATAATTTGCTAAAACTACAGGAAAGAGCCCTGAGGTCAGGGTTTAGGAAAAGAGATACCAGCAAATGGGTACCTAGTGTAGTTCAGGAAATATCATCTTTCTCCATGTTTTCTTTATTCACTCTCATGTATACTCCAAAACCGAAAACCAAACTCACTGCTGTTGAGTCAAATGTGACTCAAAGTGACCCCTCCTTGGGTTTCTGAGGCAGTATCTCTACGGAAGTAGATTACCCAACCTTCCTTCCGAGGAGTGGCTGGTGGGTTTGAAGTGCCAGCCTTCTGGTTAGCGTTCAAGTGCGTGAGGCAGTACTCCACCAGAGCTCCCATGTATATACACAGCTCCTGTGTATGCACAGGGATTTTAATTCCAAAAACCCTGGCCCACTCACCGGCCACCAGGCCACATCACGGCCGGCCAGGAAGAAGCCTCCAACAGTGCCCCGGTTGGTCCTCAGCATGGCCTGAGGAGAAGAGAAGAGAAGAGAGGTGAGTCAAATTGAAACATGCCCAAACCCCCCAAATGCTCTGGCCAGGGTACTGACAGAGGTGACTGCTTCAGCACTTCTAAAGAGAGACATGTTTTCCCGGAAGCTGTGATATTACCAAAGTCCTGCTTAAAATAAACCAAACCAAACCAAACTCACTGCTGTTCAGTTGGATCTGACTCATAGCAACCACTCCTTGGGTTTCTGAGACAGTATCACTACAGAAGTAGATTGCCCAGTCTTCCTTCTGATGAGTGGCTGGTGGGTTTGAACCACCAGCCTTCTGGTTAGCAGTCAAATACCTTAGGCACTGTGCCACCACAGTTACATTAAAAACCTAGAGCTGGAAGGAACTTGAATAAAAAATATTCCTTAGCTTCTGTCCTACATGTTCTGTTTATTTTTATTCACTCAAACCAAGGCGGTTCCATGAAAGCTGGGCTTATAAGAAGCTTTACAGTCTCAATCCTCCTAGAAACAAAGAATGAAAGTAAATGGACTAAGTGTCCAAATGACTTAGAAAGTGAGCTAAGAACAAATTGAGTAGAAGGAATGAGACGATAAAAATGAAGTCTTTATTCACTCACACCAGTTACTGGAGACGCCAAACAGAATAAATATGATGCTCTCAATACTGGCTCTCTTCATAATGATGTGGTTGTTGGGAGAATAAATTAACTCACACAGCTCAGTATAAAC
>NW_006922007.1:2569257-2570122 GCF_000298275.1 Orycteropus afer afer
TCTGCCTGTCTGTGAAGGATTGCTCTATGCCTGTCTTCTGTTGCTTCTGTAATGATTGAGTATTTTGTATCACTGGTATCTGTGCAAGATTAGCCTCAGCTGAATCTATCTTTGGCCTAGAGTATAATCCTGTTCACTGACCCCCATCTGATCTTCTCAGATGTTTAAGTGTTTATCTTAGCCTGCTGTTTGGTTAACAGTAATGTATCATTGTGGATATGCTGGTATTAGCCTCTGCTGTCTATATCTTATGTGTACAATTCAGTGTCCTCCCTTTCCCCAATGTTATCATGCTGGTCATAGACACTTTCCATACCATCCCTCCCCTTACCCACCTCAGTATGTGGCCCCCAACTAGTACAAAATTATCCCCTCCCCTTCCCTCACCTCCCTAGTAACCTAAAAAATGAGTTCCCTTCTGTAAGCAAACCCTTCCTTGTCTTTTTACAGTAATGGGCTCATACAATATTTATCCTTCTGAGATTGACTTATTTCACTCACCTTACTGTCCTCCAGGTTCATCCACATTGTGAGATGATTCACGTATCCTTCATTGTTCTTTAATGTAGTATAGTATTCCATTGTGTGAATGTACCATAGTTTGGTTATCCATTCATCTGTTGATGGGCATCTAGGTTGTTTCCATTGCTATAGTGAACAATGCCACGATGAACATGGGTGTACATATGTCTGTTCATGTCCTGCCTCTCGCCTTTCTAGGCTATATTCCGAGTAGTGGAATTTCTGGGTCAAGTGGTATTTCTATTTTCAGTTTTTTAAAGAAACGCCATACCATATGCCACAATGGTTGTACTATTTTACAGTCCTACCAGCAGTGTATGAGAGTTCCAGTTTCTCCACAAAC
>NW_006922007.1:2577576-2578669 GCF_000298275.1 Orycteropus afer afer
ATTTTTAGAACAGTGCATGCTGCAAAGACATTGTTGTGTTTTCCTCTCCATTTGAGGGTCTGTACCTAGAAGTATTATTCCCTCTGATAGGTTAGTTGCTGTCATTGCGTGCTGATTGAGTTCCTTGGTTTTTAAGGTAGAATGTTATGGTCTTATTATGAGTATCTATTTCTGATTTAGTTTAAGAGTTGATGTTACATATCCTGGTTTTGCTGATCTCTGTTGTGGGTTCTCTATTGGTAGGACTTCCTTAAGCATTTCTTGTAGGGTTGGTCTGGTTTTCACAAAGTCTCTTAATTTTGGTTTACCTGAGAATGCCTTGATTTTTGCTCTCACATTTGATGGATAATTTGGCTGGATATAGGATCCTTGGTTGGAAGTTCTTTTCCTTCAGAGTTTTATATATACTGTCCCATTGCCCTCTTGCCTTCATGGTTTCTGCTGTGTAATCAGAGCTCGGCCTGTTTGATTATCATAAGTAACATTTCTTTTTTCTTAGGCAGCTCTCAAAATTTTTTCTTTGTCTTTGGTTTTGGGAAGTTTGATTATAATATGCCTTGGTGTCTTTCTTTTGGGGTCTATCTTGTGTGGGGTTCTATGAGCTTCTTAGACAAATATCTTTTCTTTCTTCATGACATGGGGGAAGTTTTCTGCTAGCAGGTCTTCCACAATTTTCTCGGCGGTCTTTTTTCATCTATTCTTGTTCTGGAATTCCAAGGAGTCTTATATTGTTTTGTCTCATGTCATCGCATATAATTCTTAGGCTCTCTTCATTTCTCTTTAATCTTTGTTCTGATTTTTCTTCATACAGGCTAGTGTCCAGGGATTTGTCTTATAGTTGGGATATGTATTCTTCAGCCCATTCTAATCTGCTCTTTTGAGCTTCTACTATGTTGTGTAGTTCCGTCATTTTGGTGCTCATGGTTTGCATTTCAATAGACATTTTCTACATTTCTAACTGCTGTTTTTGTATGAGTTCTGATTGTGCATTAATCTTAATATTCTGTTCCTCAATGATTTTCCTGATTTCCTCCAGGGAATTGTCTGTGTTCTCCTTGTTTCTGTTTGGGGTTTCCTTAGGCTTTTGTATAGC
>NW_006922007.1:2578769-2582883 GCF_000298275.1 Orycteropus afer afer
TTTCCTCCAGGGAATTGTCTGTGTTCTCCTTGTTTCTGTTTGGGGTTTCCTTAGGCTTTTGTATAGCTCTATAAACATATCTTCTAAATTCCTTCTCAGATAATTCTATTGCCTCCTCTTCCTCTGTGTATAATGAGACCTTTGTTTGTGGTTTTGCTTCTAATGCCTTGTCCTGTTTTTTTGTTTGATTTGAGGTTGCCTGTTGTTTCCTAGATATTTTGAGGTGGTCTTTAACTGCTGGTTACATGTTGATTTGTTTTGTCTTGGTTTTATGGTTTAACATTTTGAAAAGGTGAAGCTGGTGTATTTTATTTTATTATTGATTCAGGTATGTTGGGTCGCTCTGCTGTTTTCTTTGTGATGGTGAAATCACTGTGTGGAATGTGGATATGTGTTTCTGTTTGTCATAAAGAGGGTTTAGAGTTCAAAGCAGGAGGTTTTATAATAATTGGCTGAATATGGTTTCTTCTACTGAATGAGTGAAGTTATGGGCTGAGAAGGTGAGAGCAGAAGAAGGAAAGCTTGGTGTTGCTAGGGTCGGTTTCTAGGGCTTTGTGCGGGCTGTTATTGATGACATACCGTTATTTACAAGTCTGTGGCTCAATTTCAGGAAAGATTCCTGTTGTTAGGGAGTCACCACTTTGCGTCAGGCTCAGGCACACTTAAAGACGCCGTTTCCGAGGCCCCTCGGTGCCAAAAAGCTGATCTGAGACAAATTCCCAGGACCACACTCAGCCACAGATTCCTCTCTCTCCACCCCCTCTGCCCGCCACGCTGGTGCAATCCTCCCAGACCGCAAATGGCTCGGGAGTTTGTCTGTGGTACCGCCCACATGTGGTACCAAAGATGTGCATGATTTCAGTTGTGCTGGAGTCGGCAGAGTGCCTGCTAGTAATCTGTGGTCCTGATATCAGTGACCTCTCAATGCCTCTCAAGCTGACCCAAGCCCATTCGATGACCTGCTGAGGGGGGAGTGAGCTCACCCTCCTGGAGCACCAGTGAGCTCTCCACTTGTGTTTCAGTGGTGCTGCGTGTGCCCATTTGAACCTAGCCAACCCAAGTTAACCTATAAAATCAGGTGCTGAAGGTAGATCCTTGGGGTGTTTGCTGGGATGTTGGTGTGGTCGCTGGTATGCTGATATAGGGTGTCTTCTTCCTTGGCTCATGGAGATCTCAGGTGGCCGCCCTCACCTGCTAGTCAGTGACTGCCCCAGGGAAGTTTCCAATGGCCTCTCTCGGCTGCCCACCTGTCCTCCGCCAGGTAGATCTTTCTTAAATAATCTCCCTGTGCCTTTCCTCTAATTCTGCTCTTCTGTGTTGGTGCACTCTGATTCAGTGAGCTGTTCAGAGCTCTGAAATCCCTAATTCAAACTGCTGTACCTAGTTTTTCAAGCACTAAGATGCTAGAGAGAAATAGCATGGTGATTACTGATGAGACTCCATTTTGAAATCTGAAGTTGTTGTCTTTAACTGTTAGTTATGTATTGATTTGTTTTGTCTTGATTTTATGATTTAATAGTTTTGCAAAGGTGGAGCTGGTGTATTTTACTTTTTTGCTTATTAATTCAGGTGTGCTGGGTTACTCTGCAGTTTTCTTTGTTATGATGGAATCACTGTGTGGAATGTGGATGCAGGTCTCTGTTCATCATGAAGGGGGTTTAGGAACAGGCAGGTGTTGTGGTGGCTTAATGTGGTTCTTCTATTGGATGAGGCCAGGGAGAGGCAGGGAAAGGAGGAATAAAAGGAAAGAAAAGCTCCAAGGCACCTGTAGCATGCTATCAGGGTTTTGGGTCAGCTGCCGATGATAATGTTATACTCACAGGCTCACAGCTCAAATTCAGCAAAGACCCCAATGGTTAGGGGGCCACCACTTTCCCCAGGTTTACACAGCTGCAAAAAACCCATAATCTGGGCCCCTCCATGCCAAAAATCCTTTGAAGAGCTGGTCCCTGGCCCCATGCCATGAGCTCATCCCAGGACATGCCCACCAGTGGTGTGCTTCCCTCTCTGCTCCCAATTCAATGGCAATCCAAGCCAGAATGGTCTCCACTCCACTTCTCAGAAATGCCAACCTCACACTTAGCACTGGTTTCAAAGTTACTGATAGAAGCCAGTGCTGAGGGTAGTCCTGTAGAATGGCCTCTGGTCTTCTAGTGGTCCCGCTCCACTGCTCCAGGATCCCTCTGCTGCTCCATCTCACCAGCTGCCACACTGCAGGGCAGGTTCCTTTGTTTTTATTCTTCCTGGCTGTTGACCCTGCCTCTCCCTTCTTCCTTATCCTTCTCCACTGAATCTGGCCTTCTCCAACTTAATGAGCTGTTCACAGCCCCAGAATTCCTGCTGCACCTAGTTTTTCATGCATTAAGATGCTAGAGGGAAGAAACGTGTGGGCTACAGGTAAAACACCTTCTTCCTGGAACAGATAAATTTCTTTTCTTTCTTTCTTTTCTTTTCTTTTTAATTTTTATTTGGGTGAAGATTTACAGAGCAAATTCACTTTCCATTCAGCACTTCACATATACTTTGTCTCATGTCATTGACCACAGTTTACCACAATGCAACAGCTCCCCTCCCACTTCCTCCCCATAGTTACCTCTTCCCAGTGTCCATCCCTCCATACTCTCCTGCCCCCTGAGCTGTCTCCCTGTGCATAAGCAGCCCTTCCTTCTCCCATGATTGGAACAGATAAATTTCTTGAACCAGAAGCTATATCCCTTGAAAATGAAGTAATTCATTTCATGGGTTTTAAAGACCCATTTCTTTGGGGGAAGAGATAACCTAAAACAGGCTTCATATGACACATCAGGATTGTGGTGACCTGTGCAGGAAGGATAAGTGACTCTACCAGCACAGCACATGGAGGAGAAGTGGGGAAAGCGATGGAAGGTCTGTTGGTGGCTGGATCAGACCTGAAAACATGTGATGGTAATTCTCATTACTTGGGGCTCATTACCCCAACACCACACCCAGAAGTTCAAGGTAAAGCTCTGACAGTCTTGCTTTGCAACCTGAATGGTCTTGTTGTTGACCATTTTTCCTTTGAGAATATCAAGGGGTCCAGGGTTATTCAGGAGAAAATTTCCTCCTCCTGAAGGTGTATCAGAGCCAGACACACAACTAACTTGGAGTCTCCAAACAGCCCGTCTGGAAAGTAGAAATCCCTGTGGCAGGGAAGACTGTCTTGTTGCCCATCTCATCAGGTAGACCTGCCTATCTCTGAAATAAGGATCCAGGCTCCAGTGCTAACTCCTTAGAGCAGGACCCTTAACCTCCATGCATCTTACACTTTCAACTGTAACATAGGGATAGTAATGCACTCCCACCTGGATGGAGACGACTGAACTTAATATTTGTAAATCAATAACCATCAATTACGACATAAAAAAAATTTAAGGCATGTAGTCACATGATCTCATAGGGAGGAGGATCTGAGACTAATTCTTGCAATGTATCATAGAGTGTTGCTGCTTTGAGATGAGGGGTGCCCCCAGCATACACATTTAGTCCCAATGTGAGACAGAATCAAATTCTGAGACTGTCAATGTAGATCAACACCATGAAAAATTCCATCCCAAGAATCACAGTGTACCTTCTGCAGCCACACCAAAAAAGGAAGAATTCAAAAGAGAGGAACAAAATGCTAACAAATGGCCGGACTTAAGTGGAAGTAGAGCAGGTAATTATGAATGAATATCCCTATCTTTCATTCATTCAAGCATTTGCTGAATGTCTGTGGTGGTTATGTTTTTGTGTCAACCTGGCTGGGCCTGGTTGAGTGGCTGGACAGCTGGTTGTAGTTATTCCCCATGATGAGACTGGCAATCATCTTCATGGTGGATCTACTATAAGCAGCTTGTTTTGTGGTCTAACATATGGTCTATTATGGAGAAGATCCATGTGTAGTGGAAAATAATGTGTATTGTGTTTTTGTTGAGTGGAGTGCTCTGTATATGTTTATAAAGGCTAATTGTTTGACTCTTGTTTAGATCTTCTGTACCTACCTTTTCTGAGTTTCTTTCTAGTTGTACTGTCCTTCATAGAAAGTGGTGTGTTAAAGTCTCCTGCTATTATTGTGAAGTTATTTCTCTTTTCAATTGTGTTAATGTTTGATTTA
>NW_006922007.1:2583958-2595846 GCF_000298275.1 Orycteropus afer afer
GTGAGATGATATCTCATTGTTGTTTTGATTTGTATCTCTCTAATGATTAATGATTGTGAGCAATTTCTCATGTGTTTGTTGGCTGCTTGTATATCTTCTTTGGTGAAGTGTCTGTTCAAGTCTTTTACCCATTTGTGAATTGGGTTACTTGTCTTTTTGGTGTTGAGGTGTTGAAGTTTTCTGTAGATTTTGGAGATAAGTCCTTTGCCAGATATGTCATACGCAAATATTTTGTCCCAATCTGTAGGTTCTCTTTTTATCCTTTTGATGAAATCTTTCGATGTGTACAAGAATTTAATTTTTAAAAGGTCCCAGTCATCTAGCTTCTCTTCTGTCTCCTACACATTCTGGGTTATGCTTGACAGTCTATTTATGCCATAAATTAGGGCTCCTAGATTTGCCCCTACTTTATCTTTGATAAATTTTGTAGTTTTGGATTTTACATTTAAGTCTTTGGTTCAGCTTGAGTTTGTTTTTGTGTATGGGGTGAAGTATGGGTCTTGTTTTATTTTTCTACAGGTGGATATCCAGTTTTGCCAGGACCATTTGTTAAAGAGGCTATATCTTGGATGGGTCTATGTTTGAGCTTTCGATTCTTATCCATTAGTCTATCTGTCTATCATTGTACCAATACCATGCTGTTTTGACTACTGTGGCTATAAAGTAGTTCTTAAGATCTGGGAGTATGAGACCTCCCACTTTGTTTTTCTTCTTGAGAAGTCCTCTGCTTATTCTAGTTCTCTTTCCTTTCCATATGATATTAGTAATTAGTTTTTCCATGTCCTTAAAAAAATTTGTTGAAATCTGGATTGCATTAAATGTATAGATTGCTTTCGATAGTATTGATATTTTCACAATGTTTAGTCTACCTATCCATGAACAAGGCAGGTTCTTCCATTTATGTAGTACCCTTGTTGTCTCTTGTAGCAGTATTTTATAGTTTTCTTTGTATAGGTCTTTTGTGTCTCTGGTGAGCTTTATTCCTAAATATTTTATCTTTTTTGTAGCTATACTGAATGGTATTGTTTCCCTTATTTCTTTATTAGAGGAGTCCTTGCTGGTGTAGAGAAATCCAACTGATTTTTGTATGTTGATTTTGTATCCTGCCACTTTGCTGAACCTCTCTATTAGTTCCAGTAGTCTTTTTATTGAGTCCCTTGGGTTTTCTATGTATAGGATCATATCATCTGCAAATAGAGATAGTTTTAATTCTTCTTTGCCAGTATGTATGCTTTTTGTTTCTCTTTCTTGCCTTATTGCCCTGGCCAGGACTTCCAATACAATGTTAAATAGAAGTGGTGATAGAAGGCATCTCAGTCTGGTTCCCATTCATAAGGGAATGAGTCTGTCTCCATTAATAATGATGTTGTCCGTTGGCTTTGCATATATACCCTTTATTATGCTGAGGAATTTCCTTTCTATCCCTATTTTACTGAGAGTTTTAAACAGGAATGATGTTGGATTTTATCAAATGCCTTTTCTGCATCAATTGATATAATCATATAGTTCTTTTCCTTTGTTTTGTTTATGTGGTGGATTACATTGATTGATTTTCTGATGTTGAACCACCCTTGCAAACCTGGTATGAATCCCACTTGGTCCAGATGTATTATTTTTTTTATATGTTGCTGGATTCTGTTGGCCAGGATTTTGTTAAAGATTTTTGCATCTATATTCATGAGTGATATTGGTCTGTAGTTTTCCTTTCTAGTGTTGTCCTTCCCTGGTTATGGTATTAGTGTTATGCTTGCTTCATAAAATGAGTTTGGGAGTACTCCATCTTTTTCTATGTTCTGGAATAGCTTGAGTAGCATAGGTGTCAACTCTTCTCTTAATATTTGGTAGAATTCTCCAGTGAAGCCATCAGGGCCAGTGCCATCAACATGGAATGGTGGGAAGTCCTTCAAGTCATTGCCACAAAGCTCTTTCACCTTGCTGGGGAATGGTTCACCTTTGACTGTGTACTGAGGAATAGAGAGCAAAGGGAAGGTGAGCAAGAAGGCAGGAATTGGTGTTCAGACCTGCCACCAACCCTTGGGGCAAGCTCTTGGGCCTGTTTCCCCACTTATGGCATGGGGACCCAACTCATTGCTGTAGGCATCTAAGGATTGTCATGAAAGCCAGAAGGTATCTGAGTGTGAACGCACTTGATAAAGAATCAAGGCTACCACTAAGCAAGTATTGTTATTACTTAGTATTAGGGTTCTCTGGGCGGTGCCAATAGTTAATGTAATCAACTGCTAACTAAAAGGTTGGAGATTTGAGTCCACCATGATGCATCTTGAAAGAAAGATTTGAGGATCTGCTTGCAAACAACCAGCCAATGAAAAACCTATAGAGTAAAATTCTACTCTGACACTCATGGAATCACCATGAGTCACAATTGACCAGCGACAACTTGTTTCCTTTTATTTTTCATGATCATAATCAGAAGGTGAAAGAAAGAAAATCAGCTTGTCTCACCTTCAGAAGTATGCACACTCACTTGTCCTTTCATCAATTTGGACATCTCTCTGCACCCTGACATTCACCTCCACTGTCTTCCTCAATGGCAAGTCTCTGAACATGTCTGCACCTTTTCCCTCTTTTGTCTATCTCCATCTGCTTCTTGCCCCACTTGGTGGAGGAATCCCAAAACTGTGGCGCCAGATCTCATACATTCTCACCCCAGCTCTGTCTTGACTTAACTCTGGGACAGTTGATACTAGTCTAGGATGGTATTTCGGTAGGAGGAAAACTGGGCATGTTTTAACTGCCCGTCCTTCTTTACTTTCAGCTTATAAGAGTCACCTTCTTGGCCAGCCCCACCATCCCAGATCAGTACAGCCTGTAATGATACCTGTAGGAATTTGGCCCACTCCTGCCACTACTGGCACACTCCCTCCTTCCTCTATCACCAGGGTTGGGAGGGAGTATCTTACATAGAGAATTAGGAGGGCATCAGCAGTACTTTTGAGCTGTGCCAGTTGGTTCTTGATCTGAGTCATGATGTTGCTGGAACATGGGGCATCTGTTGTGCAGGTGGCTATGTCAGGAGTGGTGGTAAGGGGGCTCCCTGCCCCATGTCTCCAGTGCAGAACAAACAGCAGTGACAGGCTTCCTGGGAACCAGCAGAAAATTGCCATGATCAGGACGGCGGGGATGTCAACTTGAAGCTCAGGGCACACTGGATGCACTGCGTGTCCACCTACAGCTCCATGGCTACAGTCTGTCACTCTCTACTTTGCTACCATTGCTTCTGTCCACCTACTTATATCTCCTGGCAGAACATGAGCTATGCCCACCAATTGAAACCTGAATCTACCATGATACCCAACCATCCAATCCTTTCTGTCAAGAATGCAAACCTCCCCCCCCCCAGCTTCTGGGCCTTCTGACTTGAGGGTACCACTCCCTATTCCTATTGGAATAGGAAGCGCCTATCTCCCCATCTCCTGAGATGGCTTAGATTCCCAAGCATTGCTTCATGTGCATTGCCTAGAGCGACCCGCATCTCTCAGTGTGGGTTCTCTTGAGACTGAAATGGGAGGGGGATCCTTCACTGACCCTCTGTAACCTGCCATCTCATTCTTTCTTCCCAGGCCATTTGCCAACCCCTCCCCCCATTTCCCATCCTCTCCATCTCTGTCATTCCTCTCACGTGCCAACACTCCTACTTTTTCCTTTTGTTGTAAGTTACCAACCAGTCAATTGTGACCCATGGTGACCTACATATGTCAGAGTAGATCTTGTTCATAGGGTTTGCATCGATTGATTTTTCAGAAGTAGATGGGCCACCCTCGGAGTGGGCTCAAACCTTTCCATTAACAGCCTTGCACATTAAACATTTGCACCACCAAGGGACTCCCTGTCTGCATCATCTTTAAATTTAGGGACCAGGTGATTTGGAAGTTTCCCTTTCTTCTATCTTGATCCTTGGGCACAAAGCCTGGAACTCGGGAGGCTCAATCAAGTTTGACAAGGTGAGTGAACAGATGATGCAAAGAACATGAAGATGAGTGAACAGAGACAACATTTCCCACAAGCTAGTGATGTCAGGCTGGACCCTTAGCCTCCCTGAACCTCAGTTTCCTCAAGTTAAATGGAGACAATAAACCAATGCACCTTCACAAAGTGGTTAGGAGAAGCTAAGGATAGGTGAGAAAACCCCTTATAACTGGAAAGTGCAGGGCCTGCACAGACCTTGGGCTTGTGTCTGCTGAGGCAGCTGTTGGTGTTGGAAGTCCGCTGGTCCTACTAAGCCTTCCCAAGAGCCTGAACGGGAGAAGGTCCACCTGGGGGCCTGGGGGCCCTGCCTTCTCCATGACATGGACAGAAGCCCTCTCTGCCAGGTATCCTCATGGCCTGGGACTCAGGGCAGCTGGGGCAGAAGAGGAATGAGTTGGGAGGTGGTCCTCCTTGAGCTCCTTCCCCACAACCCTGGCCTGTGACCTTGGATCAGAGCCATCAGAATCCCACAGGGGCAGGGGAAGAACGGTCCTTTTCCCTGCAAGAGGGTACAAGGGCCTGAGATTCACGTGGCTTTGCAGGAGCATTCCTGACTCCCGGCTCACCAGATCTTTCTAACAACCTTGGGAAGAAAGACCAGTGTTCATAGCTGTTACTCTATTAATTTCCCAGGTAAAAGAGTTGAGCTCACTTTAGAAGATCACCTACACATCATGGTCACAGTACGGGACAAGACAGAGCCAGGGAAATGACGCCGGCACCCACCTCTTCCAGCTGGGTGAGTGTTCTCTCCTCGTGTTTGGAGGGTAACCTAGTCACCAATTCCATGCTCTTTGTTCTCTTAGAACCAAGGTATGGCAGAGAACAGAACTCCTGCCCTCTCCTTGGGGTCCAGAGAATTCCCCAGACATGGGTGAGGGCTAGAATCTGGATCCAGAGTGTTGGGGAGCCCTTACTCCCTCCCTTCGTGACCTTGGTGCTTGTTTTGTGTTTCTCTAGTTTCCTAGTAAAGGTTTCTTTTTGCAAAGCTTCAACCTTGTCTCAGAGAAGTGGAGGTGACACCGAGGATGGCTGGCTGCAACTGGCTGTGGTGTGGGAGTCATTGAATTTGCGCTGAGTGAGTCAGAAACATTTGGGGGTCGGGGTCCCAGCTCTGCCCAGCTGCCTCTCCTCTCCCAAGCAGTGCCCGAGCTGCCCGTGGCAATTTGCACTTGGGAGAGTCATGGACTGGTGAGGAATGAGAGATGAAGGGGCTGCGGGGCAGGGTTTCTTAGAGCCCAGTGTGCACACAGGTCCTGGGACCTTACTAAAAGGCTGACTCCCATTCAGCAGGTCTGAGGGTAGGCCCCATCCCTGGGTAGCACAAATGCTTAAAGTGCTTTGCTCTTAACTGAAAAGTTGGAGGTTCTAGTCCACCCACCCAGAGGACCTCAGAAGAAAGGCCTGCTTATCTCCTTCTGAAAAGCCAGCCATTAACAACCCTCTGGAGCACAGTTCTCTGACACACCCAAAGTCAGGTGCATCAGAAGAGACACTGACATTCGTTTTTATGCAGAAGGAGAATTCATTTATTGCACTAAATAAACTACATTTTCAGAAACAAATATTAATGTCATAATAGAAATGAGAAGCATTTATTTCCTTATTTATGACCCTATTTGTCCTAAACAGCATGTAAGGTTCTTACAACAGAATGCACACCATAAATAATACTGATAAAATAAGATAAAATAGTGATAAAAAAAAAATAAAAACAAGGTTTGCTGGTCTGATAGAGCCTGGTGAGACCCCTGAGACTATGGCCCCTAGTTCCCCTTCAGGTCTGGAACTGAACTCACTCCTGCGGCTGCCAACCAAACAACAGACAAGCATATGGGGTGAACATTTACATCAGGTAGATATATTCCTTGGAGCAATAAATCAATTGTGGGAGAACAGAAGGGCAGTGTTTATACAGGGAGACAGCTGGGAGAGGGAGAGTACATGGGAGGGAAGGCCACAGGGAAGAGGTAACTACGGGGAGGAAGTGGGAAGAGAGCTGTTATATTGTGGGAAATTGCAGTCAATGTCATGAAACAAAATGTGTCTGAACTGCTGTATGGAAAATAAATTTGCTCTGTAAACTTTTACCCAAATCACAATAAAAGTTAAAAAACAAAAGCAAACAAACAAAAACAGTACTGCTAAAATAAATCAAGAAATCAGGATTGGAGAAGATATAAGCAGATTGACAAAACCAAGATGACAGAAAAAAAGAAAATCAATGCTTCCGCTCCCAAGGGGCCACATAATCACTGTGGCCAAGCTTTAGACTCCTGATGGGGAAGGGAAAAAGGGAAATATGATCAGTTATGTGATTCTTTTGATCACAAAGAAGACACTTTCCCTCACCTAAGAGTCTACTCTGAACCTGGGTTCTAAAGGGAATTTCTTTTGAGACCCCTGGGTGGAGTAGTGGGAGGGGTCAGAGATGCCTACCCAAGGTGGCACCCGTCGAAGCATTCTGGACTGGCCCTGTGGTGGTCTTTGCACCAGTTGGTACACAGTGTGAAATGCAGCCCAATGAAGGGGGTTCTATAAGGGGCCAGTGTGACCCAGCACAAGCTGGGGCTTCAGCCCAATCCAAGGGGGGATTATTGAGTCCTCAAGTGGGACAGGGCTGAATACACCTGAGAAGCTTCTCCCTATATCAAGGCTTCTTGTTCTTCTTTTTTAAACTGTGGTAAAAAGTATATATAACAAAACATTTACCATCTCAACCTTTTTTACAGGCACAGTTCAGTGACATTAATTATCATGGTGTCCAACCATTACCACCATCCATTTGTAAATTTTCCTATCACCCTTAACAGAAACTCAGTACCTCTAATCAATGAGTCCCCCTTTCCTCCTCCTTCCCACGCCAAGTAACCCCTTATACACTATGATGATCTGTACACATTTGTCAATTCTAGATATTTTGTAGAGGAGCAATCATGCAATATCTCTGTCCTTTTGGAACTGATTTATTTCACTCAGTATAATGTTTTCAAGGTTCATCCCTGGTGTAGCAGTTATCAGAACTTCATTTCTCTTTACGGCTGAAAAATATTCCATGGTGTGTCTACACCACACATTGTTTATCCGTTCATCTGTTGATGGACAAGTTTAGGTTGTTTCCACGTTTGGCTACTGTGAATAGTGTTGCAATGAACCTTGGAGTTCAAGTTGCCCCAGGGCTTTACAACCTTTTTATTGACGTATAATATAAAATGTACATCAGGTGACTTTCTTCGTCCTGGAAGATTCTGTGAGTGCTGGAGCCATGCCAGGGACCCATGAAGGATGCTGGGTGGGGAGGGGATTTGGGGAGTCAGTGGCCTTTGAGCCTTCGCATGCTCCAGTTCCAGGGCCACTGGTCTGGGGTCCAAATGAAAGCATTTGTGGGCCACTGGCTTCCTCATCAGCAAAGTCCTGGTTGTGCGGTGGTTAAGCAGTTGGCTGCTAACTGAAAGATCTGTGGTTCAAACCTACCAGTATCTCCACTAAGAAAGATGCTGCAGTTTGCATCAGTAAAGATTATTGTCTTGGGGACCAAGGTTTGCTGGTCTGATAGAGCCTGGTGGAACCCTGAGACTATGGCCCCTACCTGCCCTTCAGGTCTGGAATTGAACCCACTCCTGTGGCTTCCAGCCAAACAAAAGACAGGCATATGAGCTGAACATTTACATTAGGTAGATATACTCCTTGGAGAGATCAATCATAGGGGAATAGGAGGGCTGTGCATGCACAGGGATACAGCTTGGGGGGTGGGGTGGGGCAGGAGTGCATGGGAGAGAAGGCCACAGGCAAGAGGTAACTATGGGAAGGAAATGGGAAGAGAGCTACTGCATTGTGGGAAATTGCAATGTCATGAGACAAAGTGTATGTGAACTGCTGTATGGAAAATGAATTTGCTCTGTAAACTTTCACCCAAACCACACACACACACACACACACACACACAAAGAGTACTGCCTTGGAAACCCTATAAAACAGTTCTACTCTGTCCTAAAAAAGTTGCTGTGAGTTAGCATCCACTCAGTGCTAGCACCTAGAATCCTCTGTAACTGTCCACATCTCACTCCTTCCCTTACTAGATAGCATGCTATTTGAAGACCTGCACAACACCGGCACCAGCCCTACTTCTGACCCTTGCTAGTGCCAAAGAAAATTTCTGAGATTAAGCCAAATTTTAAATTAATAATGAGTTCATTTGAGCCAGGGCAAACAATTCATGACTTGGACGGCATCGGAACAGAAAATGTGGAGCTCCGCCCACAGGGATTTCTGCAACAAGATCAAAGAAGTCAAACAACACAGGTTTCTGCAACAAGAACAAGAAAGTCACACATTTCATGAAGGTTATTTGTAAAAACAGGGTAAGGGATTTCAAATGACTTATCATCATAAATGTGGGCAATTGGTCATTATGTAGTCTCTTATCAACAGTTGTGAGGATGGACAGAGGAATTGTTAACTTCAGCCAGAGAATACTCTGTGGGTCACAGGGGACACTAAACCTGAGGTCTTGTAGTTGTTTATGAGCAGGTTAATTCCTTCAGAGTTTGGGAGGATCAGATCTCTCAGTCATTAGGCTCTAGCATGTCTGCTGGGTAGACATGGTTATTTTTACGGATGTCACTAAGGACAATCAAGAAAGGAATGACTTGGACATCAGCATTCATTGCAGCTCTGCTCACAATACCCAGCAGGCGGAAACAGCCTGACACCCACCAGCAGCTGAATGGATAAACAGAATGTGGCATCCAACCACAAAGAGAAATGAAGTTCAGATTTGCTAACACACGGAGGAACCTTGAAAACATTATGCTGAGTGAAAGGAATCACTCACAAAATGGCAAATATATTATTCCACTTATATTAAGTATCTAGAATATATCCATGGATAGAGACCTAAGTTTATTAGTGGTTACCATGAGTGGGAGGGAGGGGAAAGGGGGAGGCTTTGCTTAGGGGGCACTGAGGTTCTCTTAATGGTGGTGGGATAAATTAGGACAACTTCTTAGCCATAAATAAGCACCTTGAGAGAGTGCATCACTGGGCCTGTGGGCTGGGGACCATGTTGGAGGTACATCAAGCTCATCTGGCACAACATGGTATACAAAATACTGTTCTACATCTTTGGCAAGTATCAACGGAGGTCTTAAATGCTTATGAACAGCCATCAAAGTGGCAGCTATTGGTCTCTCCTTGTCTGGAGCAAAGAAAAGTGAAGAAAATCAAAGACTCATGAAAACAGTTAGTCCAAAGGACTAATGGACCATGAGAACCTCAGCCTATATGACCCTGAGACAAGAAGAACTAGATGGTGCCAATCTGCCAATGCCAACCACTCAGAGAGAGATCAAAATTGGAGATCCTGGATGGGATGGGAGAAAAATGTGGAACAAAACTCAGAATCATAAAAAGACTAGGCTTACTGGTCTGATGTTGTTGCTATTGTTATGTGCCATGGAGTGGGACCCAACTCATAATGACCCCTCCCTGAGTTTCTGAGGTTTCCAATATCACTACTGAAGTAGGTTGCCCAGTCTTCCTTCTGAGGAGTGGCTGATAAGTTTGAACCACCAGCCTTCTGGTTAACAGTCAAATGCCTCAGCTGAGTAGCTGCTTTAGGGATGTGGTCTGCTACCAGTATAGAAGAAGCAACTTTGAGGAAAGTCTCCAGCTTTTTGGCACGCTTGAACCCTGCATGTAGCCAGGTCGTTGTTCAACAGTCTGCCATGCCCTGCTGATCTTGGGACTTTTTCTGGATTTGAATTAGTGGCCTGCCGTGTTGTTTGGTGATATCGAGACTGTGCCTTTTCACTTGTCAACCTTGAGTTTGTCGGCCTACGCAGCCCACTGCTGCCTGAATGAAGAAACGCCTCTAGCTCCAGCGGGCGGGGACCAGGAGGCAGAGCTGCACCCAAGGTTGAGGGGCTTTCACCCAGCCCCTAGAGCCTGGCATTTTGAACTCAGACTTCTAGCCTCCAAAACTTGTAAGAATAAACTCCTGTTTGTTAAAGCCATCCCACAAGTGGTATATTCCTGTCAGGGTGGCACTAGGTAACCAAAACACCAAGCATGATATCCTTCTCCAAGGACTAGTCCCTTCTGATTACATGACCAAAGTAGGTGAGAGGAAGTCTGGCCATTCTCACTTCCAAATAGCATTCCAGCTGCACTTCTTCCAGGACAGATTTGTTTGTTCTTCTGGTAGTCCATGCTATTTTCAGCATTCTTCACCAACATCACAATTCAGCTCTTCTTAGGTCTTCTTTATTCATTGGCCAGCTTTCACATGCATATGTGACATGGTATTTTCATACCATGGTCAGGTGCACCTTTGTCCTCAAAGTGCTATCTTAGCTTCTTAACACTTTAAAGAGGTCTTTTGCAGCAGATTTTCCCAGGGCAATCCAGTGCCTGACTTCCTGACTGCTACTTCCATTGGTGTTACTGTGGATCCAAGTAAAATGACAAACAAATCCTTGACAACTTCAATCTTTTCTCCATTTTTCTTTTCCATCTTTTCTCCATTTATTACGATGATGTCACTTATTGGTTCAGTTGTTAGGATTTTCATTTTCTTTATGTTGCGATGTATTCCATACATTTCTTTATGTTGAGATGTAGTCCATACTGAAGTCTTTGTTCTTCATCAGTAAGTGCTTCAATTCATCTTCACTTTCAGGAAGAGTAAGGTTGTGTCATCTGCGTATCACAGGTTGTTAATCGTTCTTCCTCTTATCCTGATGCCTTGTTCTTCATATAGTCAGCTTCTTGGATTATTAGCTCAGCATACAGATTGAATACATATGGTGAAAGGATACAACCCTGATGTACACCCTTCCTGATTTTAAACCACGCAGAATCTCCTTGTTCTGTTCAAATGATGACCTCTTGGTCTAGGTACACATTCCTCAGAAGAACAATTAAAGTGTTCTGGAATTTCATTCTTTGCAATGTTATTCATAATTTCTTATGATCCACACAGTTGAATCCCTTTGCATAGTCAATAAAACACAGATAGACATCTTTCTGGTATTCTTTGCTTTCAACCAAGATCTATCTGAGATCAGCAATGATATCCCTTGTTCCATGTCATCTTCTGAATCCAGCTTACATTTCTGGAATTTCTCTGTCAAGATACTGCTGCAACCATTTTTGAATAATCTTCAGCAAGATTTTACATGCATGTGATATTAATGATATTGTCTGATAATTTCCACATTCTGTTGCATCACTTTTCTTTGAAATGGGCACAAACAAATATGGATCTCTTCCAGTCGGTTGGCAAGGTATCTGTCTTCCAAATTATTTGCCATAGATGAGTAAGTGCCTCCAGCACTACATCTATTTGTTGTATTCTGGCACTTCCTGGAGCCTTGTTTTTTGCCAATTTCTTCAGTGCAGCTTGGACTGCTTCCTTGAATACCACTCATTCTCAATCATATGCTACCTCCTGAAATAGTTGCACATGAACCAATTCTTTTTGATACCCTGTGAACTCCTTCCATTTTCTTTTTGATGCTTCCTGAATTGCCCATAGGATCCTTCAAAATTGCAACTTGAGGGTTGAATTGTTTCTTCAGATCTTTCCCAATAAGTTTCACATTTGAGTAATTTCTAGGATAGATAACATATTTGCTTAGTGCCTAGCACTCACTAAGCACTCAATACAGGAAAAATAATCCTAAGAAAGTGAACTGTTTCATTTTGTTCTAACTGATCTTTTGAAGCAGTGTGAATGCATAAAGCAACCATTGATTAAGTGAATGTCTTTTCCATTTTTGAACAATTCTTTTTCTTGGCTATAATCTTTTTTTAAAATCCATTTTATTGAAATATAATTTATGTACAGTGAAATACACAAAACTAAAGGGCATGGGTCAATGCTTTTTTTTTTTTTTTTT
>NW_006922007.1:2598358-2608316 GCF_000298275.1 Orycteropus afer afer
TTTTCCAGTGCTGCTTTCAGGATTCTTTCTTTGTCTTTGGTTTTGGTGAGTTTGATGATGATATGTCTGGGTGATTTTCTTTTGGGGTCTCTCCTGTTTGGGGTCCATTGGACTTCTTTCATCATATAAGTGAATTCTTTCCCAACAAATTTTAACAATTTTTCTCTGTGGTTTTATTTGTCTCTTCCTTTTCTGGAATTCTAATTACATGTAGGTTACTCCTTTTGATGGTATCCCACATGATCCTTAGGCTTTCTTCATTTTGTTTTGATCTTTTTTTTTTCGGATTGATCCCTTTCCAAAGACATATTGAGGTATTTGCCTTCAATCTCATTAATTCTGCCTTCCATTGATTCAGTTCTACTCCTTTGCCCATTCAATGTCTTATCTGTTTCTGAAAATTTAGTATTAATCTTCTGGGTTTCTGTGTATAGATTTTGTATCATTTCTAATTTTTCATTTATTTTGTCATTGTGTTCTTGTATTATCTTTTGAAATTGTTCTATGTTTTTTTCTGTGTTTTCCTCAATTTTGTCAGTCTTTTCCTTGATTTGTCTCTCAATTCATTAAAGGTACCTAAATATAATTATTTTTAATTCCTTATCAGGGATTTCCAATGCTACATCTTCCTCAGGGATGTGTTTTGGGTCTGTATCCTGGTCCCTTGTTTCTCCTGCTTTATCTTGCTTCTTTGTGTGGTTTTCTGTTTATATTCAATTGGTGATTGTGTGTTGGAGTGACTTGCCCAAGATTTTTGTTTTCCTTGTATGTAATCTACATAACCCAGATACTGTGCTGTGCTCCTCTATTCACTAGATGGCAGCACTAATACACTCACCACTTATCTCCTTTCCTGCTGTCAGCTTCCTGTATGTCCCTGCCACCGTTGGCAAATGGAGACTATTCTTAGGTCCCTGGAATTCGAATGAGAAGGCCGTCACTTTAAAATCCCAAATAACCACCACTTGTAAACATTCAAAAGGCTGCACCCTTCTTACCAGAAGTCCCATTTTGGAACAAATTTAAAGTAAAGTTTTATGGACCTAATTTAGTCAATTTGAACTTGTTTTGTTGCTGTCATGTGCTGTCAAGTCGGACCCTACTCATAGCAACCCCTCTTTGGGTTTCTGAGATGGTATCACTATGAAAGTAGATTTCCCCACCTTACTTCTGAGGAGTGACCGGTGGATTTGAACCTCCAGGCTTCTGTTTAGCCGTCAAGTGCCTTAGGCACTACACTACCAGAACTCTAATGAAGGACTATGTTGTTGTTTTTGTTATGTGCCGTCGAGTCAGACCCGACTCAGCAACCCCTCCTTGGGTTTCCGAGGCAGTATCACTATGGAAGTAGATTGCTTCATCTTCCTTCTGAGGAGTGACTGGTGGATTTGAACCGCAGCCTTCTGGTTAGCAGTTGAGTGCCTTAGGCACTATGCTACCAGAGCTAATGAAGGACTATAGCCATGTTTTTTTTTTTTTTAGTTTTTTGTTATAGCTATGTAGCTCATGGGATTTTATTATATACAACAATAAAATCACATTCAGAACTCTCTTACACTCTTCTACAAGGAAAATTATGTTTACTGTGGAAGAGGTGATAAGGTAATTTTGTGATCAATCATTTAAATAAGGACCTACCTTTGGATTCTATAAAATTAGGAATATTATCTTTTCTCCTTTTTAAAACCTGAAAAATTTGGCCATTTCTGTTTCGATGCTTACCTCTTGGGATATGTACTTTCACAGGAAAAGGCATCAATCTGGTTGTAGTCTTGTCAGTAGTACTTATGTTTGAATTTTAGAGAATAAAAGGCAGCTGTTTTATGTGAGATAATATATATGAAAAGTGCTTTATAATCTGTAGGCAGCTATACAGATGATAGCTAATGATAGTTAATATAATTTTAATGGTCATTTCCAGAACTTACTTCCTCTTTACAATCCTGATGTTGTCTGTAAGTTTTACAAATGAGAGGACAATTAAAGGAGTGAATCTTGAAGTGAAATCCTCACACTCACAGTAAGTCGTGAGAGTTAATAGTAGAGAAAATTGAGACTGAGGCCACTTTTCTTTTCAGTCGTTCTTCTCAGTGGCACCCATCCCCCTGAACTGGAGTGCTCTACCATTCAGGGTGATTCACCATCAATGGTCACCTCTACTTAGATTCTATCCCATCAGCTACACTATGCCTTCACTGATCAGATGACTGCATCCAAAAGCTACTGGGAGAGGAAGAAATGTTACTCCTCAAAAAAAAAAAAAAAAAAAAAAAAAAAAAAATCTGCCCTGGGAAGCTTCTAAAAGAATGTCCTTGTCTTTGCTACTTAATTCATTCTCATATCTAAAATGCAGAAGTTTAGATTTCAGAGGAAAATGGAGTGCTTTCTAGCCTTTTCTATAAAGGACACAATAGAAAATTATATTTATATCACTGGGATAAGCAGATATAACTGGCAAACCAGAAGGACACTGAAGCATTTTAAGGATGTGTTATGGATTGAATTGTGTCCTTCAAAAAAGATAAATTGAAGTCTTAACCTGGGTACTTCATTTGGGAATAGGGTCATAAGATGCTAACAAAAGACCATTCTGGAGTGTGTGTGTGTGGGTGGTCCTAATCTAAACTGAATGGTATCTTGTAAAAGAGATGAAGACACAGATAGACAGACAGAAGGAAAATGGCCAGACAGACACAGACAAAGGAAAGATGGCCAATAACCAACTTTGGATGGAGGGTCTATAAAGGTGTTATCAGTTAACAGGACACCATTTGGGGGCAGAGTGGGTCCTAATCTAACCTGAGTAGTGTCTTTGAAAAAGAGGTATAGAGATAGAGGAAAAACAGCCTATGACCTAATTTGGAAACAGTGTCTTTAAAGATGTTGTCAATGAACAAGCGGTCATTCTGGAGTAGGGTGGGTCATAGTCTAACCTGAGTGGTATTCCTGTAAAAGAGATGAAGAGACGTAGAGAGATGGAGGGAAGCTGGCCATGTGAGGAAGGAGTTATGCCACAGCGGCCAGCCAAGGAATGCTGGGAGCTACCAGAAGCTGAGAGAGACAAGAAAGAATCTTTCCCTAGAGCCTTCAGAGAGAACATGTCTCTACCAATGCTTTGAATTCAGAATATTAACTTACAGAACTTTGTGACAATAAATTTCTTTCTTTATAAGCCATCCAATTTGTGGTACTTTGTTATGGCAACCCTAGTAAAGGAATATCGGATGGGAATGATTTTAAAGAGCACTCTGGCTACTTTAAAATAAACAAAGTGCAGAGGAGAAGGGAAAACCATGAGAGTAATTAAGTGCCTAGTGTCATAAGGTTCATTGTGTTCTAAACACGTAGCAAAGTGTTTTGAGTTCATACGTTTTTGAGGTGGGTTTTCCACATCCTTCATATGTCACAGTTCCCCAGCTCATTGCTCATTTTTCTCTCAAAAGCTTTTAATGTTTTATTTTAGGCCCCATTGATATTATTTCACTAAATTGTGTCATGCCTTCTGTGACTGATCTATATTGAAGTGTAATTGCATTGGGCACAATATATTCAAAAGTTAGGCTTACGGACCACGAGGGTGAATGGTTTACCTATCCCATTTGCTCACAGTGAGTTAAGTTCCTATTAATGTTTTGCATCATTTCCATTGATCAAGAAAGTTGAGCAGATTCTGCAAAGTGGATGCAAAAACATTTCTGCAAAGAGTTTCTCGAATGACTGTTCCTAGGGAAACTTATCCTGTTCTTTCTTCTTCCTGTAGCCAATAATTATTCTTCATTTTTATTCTTGCAGAGAAGAAAAGAGGTTTCAGGCAGGTTTAGGACCTGTTCTGTGGGCTGGACTAGCAGAAGGACGCCAAGATGACCAAGGAAGAGGAGTCAGCGATGAAGCAGAAGGTGACAGACATCCCTGAGAAGCCTTTTTGGTGGACGACCGTGAGCACCAACGGCATCCTCCTGCTGCCTGGGGCTGTCTTCTGCCATGTGTATCTTGCCTGCATCCAGCTTTCTGTGCAGTCACAGACCGTCCTTATAGTGGACTGATTCTTTCCTGTGCCTCCCTTTAGTCCTAATCTGTGGTTTGGAAGAGAAGCAAGTCAGTTGTAAATTTTGCCCAGTCAGATAAAGGTGTATATATGTAATTACAGGCTAGCCGGACAAAATAGAGCAACACAATATTTTGCTATTCAATCATGTATTTGAAGCCAATGTGATAAAGTCAATTGCGCACACTAGATTTTCAAGAAGGAAGCCCACTCAGTCAAGCTAGAAAAAGCATAGACTATGTTTGATGTGTCTTTTCTTCAGGGAGTTTCAGTGCATCACCACTGTTTGTAATCCTTGTATATGATGTTGAGAGTTTTAGCTTCCATTATTGTTGTTAGCTGCCATTGAGTCAACTCATGTGCCATTGAACCTGACTCCACGGACAACAAAACAGAACATTGCTCAGTCCTGCACTATCGTCATGATCTTGGTACGCTTGAGACTATTGTTGTGCTCATTATGTATTTTGAGGGAGTTCTGGGAAAGAACTCTGGTAGTGTAGTGCCTAAGGCATTGACTGCTAACTAGAAGGCTGGTGGTTCAAACCACCAGCCACTTCTCGAAAGGAAGATTGGGCTATCTACTCCCGTAGTGATATTGGCTTGGAAACCCAAGGAGGTGTCGCTATGAGCTGGATCTGACTCAACGGCAGTGAGTTTGGTTTTGGTTTGGTGTATTTTCAATGCTTTTCCAATTTAGGGAGCTTTATATCGGCACTATATTGGGCAATGTTCTGTTGTGAACCATAGAATTTTCATTGGCTAATTTTCAGAGTTTGTCTTTCTTTCTAGTCTGTCTTATTTTGAAAGCTCCACTGAAACTTGTCCACTGTGGGTGACATTGCTGGTATTTACAATACTGGTGGCAGAGCTTCCGATATCACAGTAACATGAAAGTCACCACAGGACAACAAATGGATGGTGGTTAGCCTCCGTAGCCATGGCCAACTTCCTTTTCTGTCCTTTCTCTTTAAAAATAAGAAAATTTTCCCATCATAAACCTGTCGATTTTTTCCTGGAACAGATCAACTGATAAATTTCCTGTCCAGGTCATTGAAGCTGAGGAGGAGAGCTTCGTGGGGTCCCTGTGCCGGGTGTTTCATCTTCGAAGTAGAGGCCTGAGAGTGGCAGTGCTTCTCACAAATGGAGATACACAGACCAGCCTTGATCCCAGGGGGATATAAAGACTTCTTTTAAAATGTCTGTTATGAATTTTCTTGTTTTGGATTCACTCATTGTGGCTTTCACCATGCCTGCAATGACTTAAAAAAACAAAACCAAACTCACTGCCATTGAGTCAATTCCTACCAGTAGGGACCCCCACTGGGTTTCCAAGGTGGTAAATCTTTAAGGAAGTAGATTGCTCCATCTTTCTTCTGCAGTGACTTACCAAAAACAAAAACAAACAACAACTACAAAAAACTCATTGCCATCGAGTCAGTTCTGACTCATAGTGACCACCTTTGGGTTTCCGAAGTGGTAAATCTTTACGGAAGTAGATTGTCCAGTCTTCTTTCCATGGGGTGGCTGGTGGGTTTGAACTGCCAACCTTCTGGTTAGTAGTCAAATGCCTCAGGCACTGCACCACACACTCAATAATGCTTGCTTGAATGAATGAATGATGGAGCATTCATCATAATTACCTGCTCTACTTCCACCTAAGTCTTGCCCTTTGTTAACATTTTGTTTCTCCCATCCGAATCCTTACTTTCTTGGTGTGGCTGCAGAAGCTATATCATGGCTCTTGGGATGGAACTCAATTGGAATATACTTACTTACCCTTCCTCATGGTGCTGATCTTCATTGACAATCTAAGAATTTGATTCTGTCTCCTAATGGGAAAAACGTACAATCTGGAGATAGACGTTGATCACCTCAAAGCAGCAGCCTTCTCTGAAACATTGTAAGAATTAGCCTCAGGCCCAATTCCCTGTGAGATCCTTTGACTACAGACCTTAATTTTTTGGATGCTTTTATTGCAGATCATTGATTAGGGTCAGTGGTCTCCATCCAGGTGAGAGTGCATTCCCACTTTACAGTTGAAAGTGTAAGGTTCGGGGAAGTTAAGGGTCCTCCTCTAGGGCGTCAGTACTGAGCCTGTACACCTTGTTTTGGAACTAGATGGTTCTCCCTAATAATAAGACTGGCTGGCTTCTTTGTCACGTGAGTTTCTACTCTTCCAGGCAGGTGGTTTGGGAATTCTCAGCATCTGGTTGATGATATTCTGCTTCACCTCAGGAGGAAGAAGACATCTTGTGAATGACCCTGGACCCCTTGACATTCTCAAAGGACAAATTGTCAACAACCAGACCATTCAGAATAGGCCATGGGTACAAACCAAGACTATCAGGGCTTTACCTTGAACTTCTGCCTGTGGTTGTAGGGACATGAATCTCATGTCCTAAGAATCTCCAACATGTGCTGTTTTGGTTACCTCTAGTGCTGCTCTAACAGAAAAAGACCACAAATGGGTTGTTTGAACAAACAGGGATTTATTATCTTACAGCTTAGGAGTCTAGAAGTCTGAGTTCAAAGTGCCAGCTCTAGGGGTTGGGTGAAAGCCCCTTGACCTTGGACTTCAGCTCCGCCTCTTGTTCCTGGTCCAGTGAAGCTGGAGGCATCTCTTAGATCAGGCAGCTGGTAGCTGCTGAGACTCAGAGACCCAAAGTTGACAAATGAAATGGCACAGTCACAAGATTACCAAACAACATGGCAAGATACTAGTTCAAGTCCAGAGACAGTCCTAAGATTGGCAGGAAACACGGCAGGCTACTGAACAAAGACTCAGCTACATGCAAGGTCCACATGTGCTAAAAAGCTGCAGAGACTTTTTTCAAAACTTCTCCTTATATACAGGAAGCACACCACATCCCTAAGGTAGCTGTTCTAGTAGATTCCACCATGGAGCTGATTACCAGTCTCATCATGGGGAATAAGTACATCCAGCTGCCCAGCTGTTCAAAACCAGGCCCAGTCAAGTTGACACATAACCTTAATAACCACACGTGCTTTCAGGTCAAAATTCTGGTCTAGCCACCAGCAGCCCTGCCACCATCTCCTCACCCCTCCTGTGCTGTGCTGGCTGGTAGACATTTCCCTTTCCAGCACAGGTCATCAGGTCCTAATGTATCATATGAAGTCCATTTCAGGTTACCTCTTCCAAAACAAAAAACAAAACAAAACAAAACAAAAAACCCCCCAGGTCTTTGTTGTTGTTGTTGTTGTTTGCCATCGAGTCGGCCCCGACTCATAGCGACCCCTCCTTGGGTTTCCGAGGCAGTATCACTACGGAAGTAGGATTGCCCAACCTTCCTTCCGAGGAGTGGCTGGTGGGTTTGAACCGCCAGCCTTCTGGTTAGCAGTCAAGTGCCTTAGCCACTATGCTACCAGAGCCCCAGGTCTTTAGAACCCATGAAATGCATAATTAACTTCATTTTGAAGGGTTATAGCTTTTGGTTCAACAATCTTATCTATTTTATAAGGGACCATTGCCCTTGGTCCCTTCCTGGATGCTTTCTGGCCATGTGCCACTGTCCTTCTCCTCTTTGTCTCTCTCTAATCTTCACTCAATCTGGTCAAGTCTTAATAAAGGGCCTGTGTCTGCACTCAGTGACCCTGTACTCTCCAGCTCAAATTCTCACCCCATTTATGGACTCATGCCTCATTCTCAGCCTCTGCCTAGACCAACACTGACCACTGGAGGGCCAGTGTCTTAGAGATGAGCTTCAGAGAATAGGCTTAAGATCTTTGTCCCAGGCACCGGTGCTGATAACATACCCCACCTGTATGAGGCTGATCATTAACCCAGAGCTGATATAAGGAAGGGGCCACTGGGGAGGAAGAAGCACGACCTACAGCGACGGCCAGCATGTTAAGCCCCAGCACCACAACTGGGGCCCCTGAGTACCCTGCGATGTCAAAGCGCATCCAAAATGCTGCTGACGCTTCTGTCATTGTCATCTATTTTGTGCTGGTGATGGCAGTTGGGCTGTGGGTATGTGGGAGTCCAGTGGGGCTTGGGGGTGGGCATGAGGCATGGAGGAAAGGCATCTTATGCAGTCAGGGGTCTGAAGTAACAAAGTTGAGGAAATGTGAAAACTTTCAACAATCTCATTGTCTTTCTATCAAAGTCATATTTGAAATGTGTGAGACAAAAATAAGGTTTGTACTGAGCTGTTTGAGTTAATTTATTCTGTTAACAATCTCACCATTAGGAAGAGAGCAAGTAGTGGGAATGTCAGACTTACTCTGTTTGACATCTCAAGGAACTGGCATGAAGGAATAAGGACTTTATTTTTATCGTCTCATTCATTCTGCTTTCCTTTGTTACTTGTTCACTTTTATAACTTAGTAAGTTGGAAACTCATCCATTTACTTTCATTCTTTCTTTTTAGTGAGGAGGTCGAGACTGCAAAATTTCTCATAAGCCCAGCTTTCACGGTACCTCCATTGTTGGTGGGAATAAACAAACAGAGCGCTTAGGACAGAATTTGAGGAATGTTTTCTCAAGGTCCTTCCAGGTCTGGGTTTTTATGTAACTATATATTTTTATATATAAGTTCTTAAACAGGGCTTCAGTTATACCACAACTTCCAGGAAAATGTTTCTCTCTTTAGAAATGTTGAAGTTGTCGCCTCTCTTAGCATCCCAGCCAGAGCATCTGGGTGGCTTGGTGCATGTGTTTGGTTTACTTTCTCACCTGTCTACCCTTCTGCTCAGGCCATGCTGAGGACCAACCGGAGCACTGTTGGAGGCTTCTTCCTGGCTGGTCGAGATGTGGCCTGGTTGCCGGTGAGTGGGCCAGGGTTTCTTGGATTTAAATTTCCTGTGCATATGTGAGTGAATAAGGAAAACAGGAGGAAGAATATTTTCTGAGGTATGTTCGTAGCCCACTTGTTGACATCTCTTCTCCTAAATCATGACCTCAGGGCTTTTCCCTGTAGTTTTAATAAATGACAGTTTGTCACTTTTTATGAGAGCTGGTTATCTGGAATTTAAGAACCCCTACTTCAGGTCTCCCACAGATTCTTTTTCCCGGTTCCTCACCAAGAATCTTCTGTCTTGGCTTTGGACTATACTGGCACATTCCTTCTTTGTTCCCAAGACTGAGCTAATGTTACCCGTCTGTTTGGACAAGCTTCCTCCTACCTGCTGTTCTCTTTCAACACCCAGCTCAAGCCCATCTTCATCTGAGAACCATCCCACTCACTCAAACTCTCACCTGCATGTTTAGTCCTTATGTTGAATGGCATTAGTTGCTAATGGAGTGTGTGTTCCCCTGTGATGGTGCTAATGGAACCTCTTTGACTCTTGCCCAGTTGGTGTTTTTCATGCTGAGTTCTGGCTTCCTCCTGCCTTCCATTGCAGCACAGGGTGCATTTTCTCCTCTAAACCACTTAGAGTGCCATGATTTTGTTTCATATACAAGGATGCTCAGTAAATGCCTCACTTATAGATTTACTGGACTCATTGTCTATATAATACGAAAAAATGGAGATTGGGAAATGAACTGGACAAAGTGATTAAAGAGGACAACCAATGACCAACTGAAAATTTGAAATGGATTTTTATTGGAGTTTACAATCAGACATTACCTTCTTGTCTTTCTATTTAGGACAATTTTATGGAAATATTCAGAGCTGAGCCAATCACATAGCTACAAACAGCCTCAATCCCATCCTTGGCCCTCAAATGTCTTCAACATTTCTAAAGAGAGAAACATTTTCCTGGAAGTTGTGGTATAACTGAAGTCCTGTTTAAGGATTTCAAAGAAATATACAGTTACATAAAAACCCAGAGCTGGGACAGGGGGCAAGGTTGTGGTGACGGCTTGGTCACAGCCAGCTACCCGGAGGGACTGAGTAGTTGAACCTGCGGGCTTGGGACCATAGTTGCAGGGGACATCAAGCTCAA
>NW_006922007.1:2609281-2610562 GCF_000298275.1 Orycteropus afer afer
AGAGTGGACACTGCAGGGGTCCTATATCCCAGTTCTTTTCTGTCAGGAATAAGGCTCATCCATGTCCACAGAAGAAATCTGTCTTGAGCTAGAAACTTAAGATGAGTAGGTGACATGATGGAAAGGCTGATGGATTAGAAATGGGTCCCCAGGTCCAGAAGGATAGAGGAAATCATATTTCTTTCTCAGCTTTGGGATTCTTGAGGCTGATTAGAAGATCAGGGGCTGATGAGAAGTCTGAACATTCTTCACCAAGGACAGGCTCAACTCACAATTGGAGGTGGAATAGGCAAAATTTCCCCTAAGGCAGAAGTTGACAAGATTTTTTCTGTAAGGTGCCAGATTGTAAGTATGTTTTTTGAGCCATACACTCTTTCACAACCACACAGTTCAACCATTCTAGTACAAAACACATATTGTGGATACATAAACAAATGGGTAGGACTGTATTATAATAAAACTTTGTTTATGGATACTAAAATGTGAATTCCATATAATTTCCATATTTCACAGCACATTGTTTTCTAGAATGTTTTTGTTTTTAACATTCAAACATATAGAGGTCATTCCTAGTTTAGGGGCCATACAAACAATTCATAGGCAGATTTAGTCTACGGCCATAGTTGCCACCTCCTGCCCTAAGAAACAGCAATTGAAACATCTCAACATTTACGGTTTTCAAGAACTCTAATTTGAGTCTTTCAATTCTGATCCTTTTCTTTCCTCTTGGATTTCAGATGGGTGCCTCCCTTTTTGCAAGTGACGTCGGCAGCAGCCACTTTGTGGGGCTGCCTGGGACTGGGGCGGCTTCAGGCATTGCCATTGCAGCATTTGAATGGAACGTAAGTCACAGGCTTTTTTTTTTCCCCCATTCAAGCCCACATACATTTTTTTTTTTTTTTTTTTTTCCCCTGGGTGTCTGAATAGGATGAATTCCTCTTTGGTTTGATTTCTACTTTTACCTTCTCTGGCTTTATCCCTTTTTTGATTTCAGGAAATTCTCATGTGGCCCCATTCTGCATAGGCCATTCCAATCATATCATTCCCCTCCTTTGAGCTTCTGCTCAAGTAGTTACTCCCACCATGAATGTCATTTCTGTCACACTCAAGTTCACTTTCACTTGACCTCTTTGTCCACGTTCACTCTCAATTCTGTCTTTTCCTTGAGCTATTACAGTACGTGTCCAGCTCTGAACTAGATGCAAATAATTAAAAAATGTAAAAACCTCACTTCCTTCTTCTTTTTTTTTTTTATTAGGATTTGGGTGAAGATTTACAGAG
>NW_006922007.1:2634069-2643821 GCF_000298275.1 Orycteropus afer afer
TCTAAGGAGTGTATCTACCTGATGTACATATCCACCCTATATGCCTGTCTGTTATTTGTCTGGAAGCCACAGGAATGAATTCAGTTCCAGACCTGAAGGGTAACTAGGGGCCATAGTCTCTGGGGTCTCACCAGGCTCCATCAGACCAGCAAACTTGGTCTTTTTCTTTTTTTGGTGATTTTTAGTTTTGTTCCACATTATTCTCCCACTCTATTCAGGATCTCCTGAACTGATCCCTTTCTGAGTGGTTGACAGTGGTAGCTGGTCACCGTCTAGTTCTTCTGGTCTCATGGTCAAATAGGTTATGGTTCACATGGTCCACTAGTCCCCTAGACTAATTGTTTCCATGCATATTTGGTTTTCTTCATTCTTCTTTGCTCTGGATGAGGAGAGACCAATTGTTGCATCTAGATGGCGGCTTGCAAGCTTTTAAAATGGGGGTCGAGTGAAATTATGATTAAATAAAGGATATATATGAGAAGAGTGGTGGGATTGAAGGGAGTCCACGAATGTAAGTTGATTTGATAGTGGAAAGCCTTGTGTGGATCTGAGATTGGAAAGTATGTCCTTTGTCCTTTTGTAAACTATCAGTCAATGTTGGCTTTCAGGCACTCAAGGGTCATGATCAGAATACAGTTTTAGGAAGTTACACTCAGACAGCTGAGTGGAGAATGGACTTGAGGGGGGCTCTGCTGAAGATGAGATAATAAGGAAGTTCATATGATGCCTTGGGAGGTTCTAGGCAAGGAAACAGAGAGGAAAGGAAGGAGCTTCTGGGATAGAGATGACAAATTTGATAACAGATTAGGGGAAAGCAGTGGAGCCAGAAACTAGAACAATCCTAAAACTAACCTCAGGGACCTTGGTGCATGAGCCCATTGTTAATGGAGGGATAGAATCCCAGAAGAGACCAGATAATATGCAATGTTGTTGTTATGTGCCGTCGAGTCAGACCTGACTCAGCGACCCCTCCTTGGGTTTCCAAGGCAGTATCACTACGGAAGTAATTGCTCCATCTTCCTTCCGAGGAGTGGCTGGTGGTTTGAACCACCAGCCTTCTGGTTAGCCGTCAAGTGCCTTAGGCACTATGCTACCAGAGCTCCCAGTAATACACAATAGGGAAAATAAAGAGTTCATTTTGGAACTGAGTGAGTGCTTAGTGTCTAAGGACACTAACAATTACATGGCCATTAAGCAGCGGGTAACTCAGATTTGCAAGTTGGTCACTTGGGAGATCTAGGCTGGAGTTATTCACATGAGAGTCCTTCTCTTCCAAAATGTTGTTTGAGCTCCCCCATCTGCCTCTAGGATTTGGCTGTGAAAAAGAAGCTGTCCCTCCCCCAGCCAGGGAAGAGGGACAAATAAGTTGGACATCATATGTGGAAGGGATGTGCTGAGAGATCCTCAGAAGCTAGGAAAGGGTTTTTAATGCAGGCTGAGCATTGAGAGAAGTGTCCCTGAGGAAGGACCGTCTTAGTGGAAGCTTGAAGAGAGGGTCAACCGGTCAAAGATGGGTAAAAATTGTTGTTCAGGCAAAAACAATATTGCATACAATACCCAGAATGATACAGTGTGCAGCACATTTGAAGACTCGAAGTGGTTCCATGTGGCTGAAGGATAGGGGCCAGGTCTGTGTGTGGATGTTGATAGTGGGGATTGTCTGAAATGGTGGACAAGAGCCTGATGAAGCAGAGAACGTCAGAGCTGAGGATAGATTCCAGGATTCTTTGACTCCAACTCCTGTGCCTTCCTGCTCTCCCAAACAATCATTCCTTTATCCCCTCTGTATTCTCAAGGTGCTATGCACAACGCTTAGTCACTTGCCAGTGTTTCATAATGATCTGAATGTTCTGGGCTCTGTGGTGAATCCCTGTTGGTGTCTTTTCTGCAGGTGATGACCATGCCGGAATATCTGAGAAAGCGCTTTGGTGGGAAACGACTTCAGATCTACTTCTCCATCCTGTCCCTCTTCATCTGTGTGGTTTTGAGAATCTCAGTGAGTTCAGAGCCTCCTGACAATTTGTTTTGGAGTGATTGACTTGACGGGTGGAGTGCTAAGATCAGAGAGCTAGAGGAGTAGACTTTATAGTTTGAGCCACGTGGGTGTCTTCACAAGCTGGGTCTCTCTAGTAAATCTTTGTGGGAAAACAGGAACTTCAGAGATTCTGTGTTCATAGACTTGTAGACTTTTAAGTTGTGAGAAGCTTCAGAGTGTAAGTCCACCTTTTCATTAAGAACATGCAAAAATAGATATGCAGAAAGAACAGAATATCTCATTCCAATAACATTTTAACATTATTAGGTGGTGGAATATGTGTGGTCTACCACATAATATCCTCTTCATTCTCTTTGGAAGAGTTAGGCTGGGTTTATATTTTTATTTTCAGCTGGACTATCTGACACATGAACACAAAGAAAAATGTTTTGCATTGTTCTACACTGAATTTTCTTAAACTTACTGTATTTTATCTAAGATTTTCCTTCAACATTAGGGTAAAAATAATTAGAAAAATTTTAAAAGGTAAACATTTCTTGGAGATAATCAGTAAAGAAATAATAATAATAAAAAAAGTTGAAGATTCAGCAGCACATGTAGAAACCAAAGAGTAAATCATTTGCTTCTCATCCATTGGTGACTAATGAAATAATCTGGAAGTTCACAGTCCAGGCAGCTGTATCAATGTTCATGATAGAAGAAGCAGATCTTCACTATTGCTCTTCTGTTGAGCTGATTCACTGCTGAAAATAAACCAACTGTTTAGATTAAATGGTATGAGCTTTCCTAATGCAATGTGAGCATTTTTCAGCACTTACTGTTTGCTATCGAGCTCCATGTTAGGGGAAACAAAGATTCCTGGGTGCTGGGAGCTCACCAGAATCATACACATGAAATAATTAGCAGCTATGACAATATATGCAAAGATATTAAAATGTAAACTGAAATAGAATATGTATGGACAAGGATAGGACATGTGCTATGGACACCCAGCAGAGTCCACTCTGTTGGGTGGACTATGGAGGTTGTCCATGCTGCTCCATGAAGACAGCCTCCATAGTAGACAAGTCTTCAGAATGTGAAGGGTTAGGAGAAGCAGAAGGAAGTAGAGATGCCCACATGTGTTGGGCGTTGTGCTTCCATGTTGCATAAGTGTGTTGGACTCAATAATCTCTCAGTTCTTCAATTCTGACACTTTATGATGCTAAAGAGCATGAACAAGGTTTTGGGGCAAAATGTCAGTGATCAAAAGGACCCTAATGGATGTAACCTCCTGGATGGAGAACTCCTGGTAGGGTTTAGAGAGGACCAAGAATATTGTCAACCTGGAGCATAGGATGAGCAGCAAAGGCCAAGAGTGTGTGTGACTGCAGATCTTTGCATGGCTGGAATGATACGGTGGTAGGAATCCATTCTTGCCTTCAACGATGTTTTAAGTGATACTGCTGTTGTTGGTAGGTGCCGTCCTGTGTACAAAAGAGCAAAAACTGCCTGGTCTTGCACCATTCTCACAATTCTTGCTATGCTTGAACCCATCCTGCATCCACTGTGTCAATCCATCTTGTTGAGGGTCTTCCCCTTTTTCACTGACCCTCTATTCCACCAGTCATAATATCCTTCTTCAGGGACTGGTCCCTTCTGACAACATGACCAAAGTGGACAAGACAAAGTCTGGCCATTTTTCCTTCTAAGGAGCATGCTGGGTGCACTTCCTCCGAAACAGATTTGTGCATTCTTCTGGCACTCCATGGTATTTTCAGTATTCTTCACCAACACCACAATTCAAAGGCATCATCTCTTCTTTGGTCTTCCTTATTCATTGTCCAGCTTTCATATGTATATGAGGTGATTGAAAATACCTTAGCCTGGGCCAAGTGCACCTTAGTTTTGCAAGGGACATTTTTGCTCTTTAACACTAAAGAGGTCCTGGGTAGCAGATTTGCCGACTGCAATATGATGTCTGATTACTTGACTGCTGCTTCCATGGGTGTTGATTGTGGATTCAGGTAAAATGAAATCTTTGACAACTTCAGTCTTTTCTCCATTTATTGTGATGTTCATTGGCCCAGTTGTGAGGATTTTTATTTTCTCTGTGTTGATGTGTAATCCATATTGAAGTCTTTGGTCTTTGTCAGTAAGTGCTTCTAGTCATCTTTCCTTCCAGCAAGATTTGTTGGGTCATCTGCGCATCGCAGGTTGTTAATGAGTCTTCTTCCAACCCTGATGCTGCATTCTTCTTCACATAGTCCAGAGTGCTCATCTGCATGTTTCTTTTCTATCTCAACTGTTACTTTTCAGTCAGACGTATTTTCTGGAGCCATATTCATCAAGGTGGCCTTGGGATTAGACCTTTACCTGGCGATCATCATCCTCTTGGCTATCACTGCTGTTTACACGATCACTGGTAAGTCCATTGCTTCTTTGTCTCACAGGCTGCCTTCTGCTGACCCCACTCCAACTTTTAGTTAGGAACGTCAGCATTAGCCTTGTTGCCACCCAGGTAAGGACACCATTTTATACCTGGTATGACAATCAGGTACAGGGCCTGAAACACAACTAGAGCCAAAAAGAAAAGAGAAACCTCTGTATTAGATGTGAGTAACTTGATCCAAAGGAGCTCTGGTGGTGCAGTGCCTAAGGCATCAGACTGCTAACCAGAAGACTGGCAGTTCAAACCCACCAGCCAATCTGTAGAATGAAGATGGGGCTATCTACTTCTGTTAATATTTCCCACCTCTGAAACCCAATGGGGGTTGCTATGATTTGAAATTCACTTGATGGCAGTGAGGTGTTTCTTTTCTTTTTTTCTTTTTTTTGGAACTTGATCAAAGATAATTATGTGAGTACTGGGGAATTGGGATCTGCTTCAGCTGCGAATTCAGTACCTAGATTGGTAATTAGGAATCCAGCAGATAATATACATGGAAGATCAGGGTGAAACAGTAGCTCACATATGAGACTGGATAATGTAAGGTGGGGCCCAATGAATGAAGGGTGTCAGGCATGGTGATGGGCTATGAGTGGCAGAGTCAGGGAAGACAACAGGTGTAGAGGGTTGGTTGCATGTGTGTGTGGGAGAAGATGTATGGCAATGGTCCAAGCAGCATCTTACAAATCAGGTACATTCAGGTAGTCTCACATGTGTATTAAATTATAAAAATTACATTGTACCTGCCATGTAGAAAGAACTACACTCAAGATAATTCTGGAGCCATTTTCATACAATGAGTTTCAGGATAAGTGAGAGATGGAAGTATGAATCTGGTCTTTTCAGGATCTGTTTTCTTCTCCTATGACATTCATAAAGGAAAAATCTATCTGTAGGTAACTAGTATGTCTAGAATTTAAAGAGAAGTTTTTGTGGTTTTTTGTACAACACTGTAACAAAATACAAGTCAACTGTTATATCTAGTGTCCAACCAAAGAAATGATGTACAACGAGGGCCCAAGATGGAGGCTTAGTCAGACACACCATGCCATCTCCATACAGCAATGACCCAAGTGACCAAGTGAAACAGATACGGATGACAATTTTGAAACCTTGAGCACTAAACAGAAGGATGAAAAATTAGATCAAACACTGAGTGGAAGGAGAAACTGAATGAGAACAGCAAGCAAAGAAATTTGTGGACCATAGGTACCCTGCCAGCTGGCCCAGCACAGTGTGGTCATCTCAATATAAAGTAAGCAGTGTTCCTGGTAAGGAGTATAGGAAGGCAACTTCACAAAACTCCAAGCTGGAGACAGAGATTCTATGTAGAAAAACCTGAAGTTAAGCCAAGTACCATCTGCACAAGTACTAATGAGATAATGATGCTGAAACAAGCTTGTAACACAACCCCAAATTTTTAATATGTTTTCTATTGAGTCATCTCTAGGGTTTGGTTACCAGAGATCCCAGAGCTGAAGAAAAATGGATGAGTGCACGTAGATAAAAGTCATGGTACTTTTCTTTCTCTCTAAGGGGGTTTGGCCTCAGTGATTTACACGGACACCCTCCAGACCATCATTATGCTGATTGGTTCCTTTATTCTCATGGGATTTGGTAAGTGAATTAAGACAGATGTTGTCATGAATGTGAGCAGTGCCCTGGGCTGGACATCATGAGGTGATTTTTCTGCTCTGTCTATTTGGGCTGCTCATTATCTGCTGTCTTCCATAATTTCCTTGTGCTCAGAGGGGAAAAATTGGTACAATTTGTTGATAATTTTACAGAAATATCAGTGCATTGGAAACCCTTCTTTTACTAGAATTTTCATGAAATAAAGGACTAAATATTAGAAAAAAATTTTTGATAATTGAATATTAACCTTATTATAAAGGTTTCAGGTGGAAATCTAAAGAGGACATTACCCTATCATTAGAACATAGGTTGAATTTTCCTTGTTGACTCTGTTGATACTAGTATTATTAGTTAGTTCTCTCTCTTTAGTCATGCCACCAAGAGATATTGATTGATCTAACTCACAGCTGGATATTTTTGTTTTCTTTTATTCTGGTGTTTCTTATCTTTGGATGGGAAATCCATGCACACAGTAAACAGGTATAGGCTATGTATTAGTTTTACTGCAGCTGTGATAACAAAATACCAAAAACTGGTTGACTTCTAAAAACTGAAACTTATTGTCTCACATATGTGGAGGCATCAAACTGTTGGGTGAGCAATGCTGTCTCCAGAGTCTCTAGGGGAAGATCCCTTCTTGTCTCTGTCAGCTTTTGGGAGCCCCAGTAATTCCTTGGCTTGTAGGTGCATCTTCACATGGTAGCCCTTCCTCTGTCTTTCTCTCAGTTTCTTCTCTTTTATAAGGACACCACTCAAATTCCATTAATACCCACCAAATTCCAATGTGACAATTTTAACTTTTAACATCTTTTTTTTTAAAATAATATTTGTGTTTTTGGTGAAAGTTTACACAGCAAACTAGGCTCCATTGACAATTTCTATACATTTTTTTTTTCAGTGATATCAGTTACATTTTTCACAAGATGTCAACATTCTCTTTCATTGTGTTCTGGTTGTTCCATTTCCAGTGCTCTAATTTCCCTCTCCCCTTATATTCTCATCTTTGCTTTAGAGTAATTGTTGACATCTAGTGTCATATACTTTTTTATTTTTATTTTTTTTTCAACACAGGACCATTCTCACAGGTAATGTATTTTATTTTGTGTGCCAATCTGTATTTCATCAAAATGTGACTTCAGGGAGAAGTTTCAGTTCAAGGGTTTAAAAAGTATCTCAGGGTGATAATTCAAGGAGTCCTCTAGTCTCAACTCGTCCGGTAAGTTTGGACTTGTAAAGAATTTGAATTCTGTTCTGAATTTTTCTTCTATTCTGTCAGGGTCCATATATTATGGTCTTGACCAGAATGGTCAGAAGTGGTAGCTGGGCATCACTTAGTTCTTTTGGTCTCAGGGTAGATGAGGTTGTCACTTGTGTAGGCTATTAGTTCTGTAAACAAGCTTCTACTCTGAGATTTTGGTTTCCTTCTTTTTCTTTTGCTCCTGGTGAGTAGAGAATGATAGTTGTATCTTAGATGGCTACTCACAAGCTTTTAAGACCTCAGAGGCTACTCACATCACTAGGATGCAGGATATGAACTTTAAGAACTATATTGTGCCAATTGACTGGGTTATCCCATGAGACTAAGGTCCTAAGCCTTCAAACCCAGAAAATCAATTTCACAAGGTTTTTGGTTATGTCTGAGAAGCATCTGTAACTGTGTCCTATGAATATATATACATTCACATGCATATCTGAATATATACTTCTATCTGTGCACACATATGAACACAACTGTATCTTTCGTATACATATATACATATATGAAAGTAGCATGGACTGCCAAATGAACTAACAAATCTGTCCTGGAGGAAGTGCAGCTGGAATGCTCCTTGAAAGAGAGAATGGCCAGACTTCATCTGACCTACTTTGGCCATGTTGTCAGAAAGGACTATTCCCTCGAGAAGAACATTATGTTTGGTAAAGTAGAGGGTCAACAAAAGCAGGGAAGACCCTCAACGAGATGGATTGACGCAGTTGCTACAATGATGGGCTCAGGTACAGCAGGGATTGTGAAGCTGGCACAAGACCAGGCAGTGTTTTGTTCGGTTGTACATTGGGTCACTATGAATCAGAGCTAACTCGATGGCACCTAACAACAACAACATCCATACACTCATCTTTGGTGTTATTATGTAATTACATTATTATATATGTCATATTATTTAATACAAACATCCTTCTCTCTTGTGTGCTTCTTAGTGGCATCATTTTCTTTGGTAAAGTTGTGATTGTTACACCTACACTTGGTGCTACTTTTCCCATAACCAAAAAGAACAAGTATCTACAATCTAGAGTGTGATTTCTCTTCCCCCAACATAACCTGGTAACCACCAAAAAGCACTGGTCTCTGAATATGTATATATATTCTTGTTTTCTTATAAAAGTGGGATCATACAATATTTGTCCTTCTATGATTGAGTTATTTCACTCAGCTTGATGTCCCACAGATCCATCTGTGAAGCATCTATAATGTTTCACAGACTCATGATTGTTCTTCACGGTTGCATACTATTCCACTGTATGTATGGACCACATTTTACTTATCCCTTCATTCACTGAAGGACACTTAGGCTATAGCTATTTTTTTGCTATTGTGAATAATGCTGCCATAAACATAGGTGTTCATAGGTCTGTCCTTGTCTCTTTTATTAGATCTCTTTAATTATCTACTTAGGAGTAGGATGGCTGGATCATAAGGTATTTCAATTTCTAGTTTTTTGACAAAGGGCCATCTGTTTTCCATAATGGTTGTACCATGTTACAGTTCTGCTAGCAATGGATGATGTTGATGATTTCTTTCTTCCAAATATTTTTTTCTGTACTGAGTTCATTTTATTATCAGATTTTCTTTTCATTTTCTTGATTATTGTTGATTTTATGTTTAATAAGTCACTATGATTTTTTTTCTTCTTTCATTTAATTTTAGTTAAATGTTCTTATTTTAATTGTTTATTTTGTTTTATTTACTGTTCTCTCTGGTTATCCCATAATTAATTTTTATCTTCCTAAGTTTGAAGTAGTCAGTTCTATATTAATATTTTCCTGACTTCTTCTCCATTTGAGTATTCTGTAATTATACCACTTATTCCCTCTTTTTGTTTCATAGTTGTTGTCTTTTACAGATTGACACCTCTGGTTCTCTATTTTCAGTACTGTAAATGTATTTTAATTTTGAGAATTCTTTTTATGGGTTGGTTTCTGGGCAACATTGTCATGTATCTTAACCTTAGGTTGCTGTCTTCCATTGTTGGTTTTCTGTCTAAAGGACTCCAATTAGTATTTCTTGTGATGTTGGTCTGGTTTTCACAAATTCCCTTAACTTCTGTTTACCTGGAATTTTGCCATTCTATTTGAGGAACAATTTTGCTAGATGTATAATTCTTGGTTGGCAGTTTTTTTCTTTCAAGGTTTTATATATGTCATCCCATTGCCCTGGCCTGTATTGTTTCTGCTGAGAAATCAGTGCTTAATCTTATTGATTTCCCTTTGTACATAACATTTTGTTTTTCCCAAGCTGCTCTCAAGAGTCTTTCTTTGTCTTTGGTTTTAGAAAATGTGATTATGATATAATATGATTATGATATGTCTTGATTATTTTCTTTTGGGGTCTATCTTGTATCATTGAGCTTCTTTGATTAATATCATTTTGTCTTCATGGTATTAAGGAAGTTTTCTGTTAGCAAGTTTTCAAAA
>NW_006922007.1:2646161-2653892 GCF_000298275.1 Orycteropus afer afer
AAATCTAAAATTCAGTTCTTTAGTAATTAGTTGTATTCCAAGTGTCCAATATATGAGTAATGGCTACCATAATGGACATATATAGAACAGTCTGTTGCTACAGAAAGGTCTGCCGCACAGGGATGATCTGGAAACAATTCCTAGTACCAAATTCCTTGTGTAGTTTCTGTTTAGTTAGCGAAAACTTGTAGGCCATTCTTGTTCATGGTCTGTGGGTTCTGGCATCAGTGATGCATTTCCTCGTAATAACTCAGTCTCTCTAAGCCTCCCTCCTTTTATTCCTGGTATGAGGAGGTGAGAAATCCTCATCACATAGAATCCCCCGTGTATTTTTTTTTTTAATTTTACAAACTGTATTTCTCTTATTAAGTAAATTTCTCTGCATTATAGTTACTTGTCTCCCCCCATACACAGTAGGCTAAGGTCCTGTTTTCACATACATTTTATATATAATCACATCCTTACTTCCCAGCACAATGTTTGGCAAACAGTAGGTGATCAATAAAATAACTGTCAAAGAAGTAAATTAATGTCAACCTAAATTCTATAATTACAATCATGCACCACATAATGTCCATATGGCAATGTGTGACTCATATGCATCTGTGATCCCAACCCCTGTGAAACCTGTTACATTAAAATTTTGAGATATATATTCTTTCATAATAACAAATGGGCCCTGGTTTGGAATGTGCATCAAAATATACTGATTATTACTATATTATTATGTTAAAGATGTTTTAGTGTATCTTGACATGTTTTGTTAATGTTTTTATGCATAGAAAGGTATACCATATACTAAGACAAACACTTGACTAACTAACATTACATATGAATTGTAGGTACAAACTTGACTTAAAGACAGAGTTGGGAATGGAACTTGTTCATAATCCAGGGACTACCATATATAATATGGTGTTCACATAACATCCCAATCACATAATATCCTATTTCACAGAGTGTACCATGGGCATTAAACAACATATGACTGTATGATATTTTGATAAATTTTGCATCATTTGAACCTATATGAAGCAATTCTCAGGGCCTGGACTGACCTTTCTGAGTTTCCACTCACCATAGTTCTTTTCTATTGACTAACCTTTCTAGACCCACAATGGGATTTGTCTCGTTGTTTCCACATGCATCTCACCTGCTGCCCCAGTTTCTGCTACTTATCTTTCCCATTTTTAAAAATAGTAGTAGAGGCAGAACATAGTGCTTCTCTTGAAAACAAGACTGGGGTAAGATCATACAGGTCCAGGCCCAGCTTTGTGTCAGGAGGAGAGACCATCATTTCCAGTCCTTCTCAGAGGTGTTGAGACTGTCTGAGGGTTAATTGTTTTAGGTTCACTGTTAGCTCATCCTTAAGTTTGTTTTTTCTCTGAATGGTAGTGAGACATCAATATTGGTCTGTTGGGTAACAATCTTAATTTTGTCATAAGGCTAAAAATTGCATCAAAGATTTAAATAGCACCATAAGAAGAAAAGTTAAAGAGAGATATACTTTATCTACTTTGTGAAAATAAACTTAGCAGTATGATACATACCAGTGGCTACTAAAAGGACATGGGTCCTATGAAAAGGGTTCAGAGGACTGGACCAACCTGACGTGCTTGAGCGCCTCCACTACAAAGGAATAGTAATGAATACCAGGGGTCTTAGGCTTCTGTAAGACATTTCATTGGAAAATTTCATTTGAAAATGTCTTTTCAGCATTTTCTGAAGTTGGCGGCTACGAGAGTTTCACAGAGAAGTATATGAACGCCATCCCGTCCATAGTCGAGGGTGACAACCTGACAATCAGCTCCAGGTGCTACACTCCTCAGGCCGACTCTTTCCACATTTTCCAAGATGCTGTCACTGGGGATATTCCATGGCCAGGCACGATTTTTGGAATGACCATTGTGGCTATGTGGTACTGGTGCACAGATCAGGTGATGTGTATAAGTGTGTGCTTATGTTGTTCTTTTTCTTCTCAGAGAAAAGCTTCTTGTTTTCATTCTGTGAATAAATTACACACACACATTCTTTCAAGACTCAAACAATTCTACCAGGGTTGTCATGACAAATAGCTGTACTATTATCTTCTCTATTTCTGGTCTCTCAGAGACAAACACTTTAAGCTTTTTCTCTTGTGATTTTGGGATTTATTTCTATTTTCTAAATCCTTCCACTCAGTGTGTACTCTGTGGACCATCAGCATGAACATCACTTTGCAGCTCATTAGGAATGAAGACTTTTACCCTACCTTGATCATTTGAACTAGAATTTGCTTGTTTGCATGATGCACAAGTGATTTAAATTGCATACTTGTATTACTTCCTCTTGGTTTTTCAGTTTCCTATTGGCTTTCCAAAATGAAAGGTGATAAATTAGCTTTTTTTTTTTTTCCCAGCTTTCCATCCTCAGTCACACACAAGTACACCACACCTCCTGAACTCTCAGGCTCCCAATAGATTTAAATCATATTTTCTTTTTTTTCTTATTGTGATTTGGGTGAAAGTTTACAGCAAATTCATTTTCAATACCACAATTCTTACACATTTTGTTTCATAGCATTGATTGCAATCCCCATGATGTAATAGCTCTCTTCTGACTTCCTCTGTGTGGTCACCTTTCCCCCGTGTCCTTTCCTATTCATTCCTGCCCACTGAGCTATCTCCCTCCCTTCTAATCTGCTATGAGTATTCTAAGAAGTGTACCTACTTGATGTAAATGTTCACCTTATATGCCTGTCTATTGAGTTACATTCCAAGCCCAAAGGGTAACTAGAGACCATAGTCTCAGGGGTTTCACCAGTTCTACTTTACTTTGTCCTTGCTGTACTGAAATTTCACCACAGTGTGTCTCGTTGTGGATCTATTCTGTCCATTGTGCTGGGGCAACTATTAGCCTGTTTATTCTTGGGTAATTCTGAGAGATTCTTTCTTTGATCTCTTCCATTTATTTTTCTTTCTTTGATCTCTCCCATTTATTTTTCTCTTCTTTGGACCTTCTATGTTTAGGAGCTCTGGTAGCATAGTGCCTAAGGCACTTGACTACTAACCAGAAGGCTAGAGGTTCAAACCCACCAGCCACTCCTTGGCAGGAAGGTTGGGCAATCTACTTCCATAGTGATAATGCCTCGGAAACCCAAGGAGGGGTTGCTATGAGTCGAGTCTGAGTCGACGGCACGTAACAACACAACAACAACATGTTTGGATTATCTGAGATGGTTCCCTGGTGTTTTTTTCTCCCCATTTTCCATAACTTAGTCTTTTTATTCTACTTCCTAAGTGATCTCCAACTTTAACTTCCAGTTTTTTTTCTTTTTTTTTTTGCCTTTGCATTTTTCATTTCCAAGTCTCCTTAATTTTTTTATTTTTGTCTGTTTTATAGCACATATTTGTTTTTGTTTGCTTGTGTTTTTGAAATTTTCTTCTGTCTGGATAGTCTTTGTAACATTCAAGCTTGTAATTTCACAACCCATAACCCATCTTGAATCAGTAGTTACTTGTCAGTTAGTGTGGGATCCAGTCTTATTCTTCTCTATTCAATGAGCTAGTTTTTCCAAAGTATCTAAAAGAGAATGCATCCTTTCACCATTGATTTGCAGAATCATCATTTTACTTATTTCACCTCTTATCCTCTGCCTTGCCTCACGTTACCCTCAGACCTGATGCCTGACCCTGCTTGTCCGCTGACAGGCTTCCCTCATCACTGTAGTGTGTGTTGCCCTGTTGACCACCTGCACTAAGCCCTCTGTGTAAAACGGCCATCTTCTCCCCCAGCACTGATTGACAACGTTAATGGATTTTCCTCTCCAGAGGCAATTAGGCAGAGAAAAGGCATCCATATTTGTTGATGGTCCTTGAGAATAAAAGCATCAAGAAGTTGCGCCATCTTTGGTAGAAATGCCACTTTACTAGAAAATTCATAGTCAAGAGATTGGACAACTTAACTAAGAATTACAAAATCATTATGCTAATTTTCCCATAACAGTAATATTTAATTCAAAACTAGATGAGTTTCTCAGAATTATTCAGAAAAAAATCTAGAGAAGAAAGACTCAAGGTGATCTCTGTTGGCTCCCTGACTATTTCATTTCTATGGTGACAGGTTTGATTCTCAAGGAATGGAGTTACTGATGAGTATGTGGCTTACTTAGTGCTTGAAATATTAAGGCACAACTTAAATACACAACTTGTGGCAGGGAGCAGTAGCAGGAACTTTGTACTTAGAGGAACACATGGCCATTGTTGCTTTGCAGCCTGGGAGCTGTAACCATATAAAGATGTTTATTGACATAGAAGAATCGTTACATATCAAAAGTCTTACATACATTATGCCAAATATTGGGAATGCCTTGCAAGGGATAACCATACATTAGAGATTAGAAACTTTGGACTCATAGAGGTCAAATACCATGTGAGAGAAGCTGGAGTTTGAGTCCTGATCTCACTCCAAAGCCCTTTATTTTCCATTAATCAAGACATCATTTTTTATGTAGAAATTAAACCCTGAAAAGAGACACTCACCTTCCTTAAAGTCATCCTCAAGTTGTTTCCCAAATGCATTGTGTTTTCCTGGCAGGTCGTCGTGCAGCGCTGCCTCTCAGGCAAGGACATGTCTCATGTGAAGGCTGCCTGTATCATGTGTGGGTACCTGAAGCTGCTGCCCATGTTCCTCATGGTGATGCCGGGAATGATCAGCCGTATCCTGTACACAGGCAAGTCCTGAATCCACACACGTACTATTTTATTTATGATTGAATTATGAGAAAGGGTTTTAGGGTGTATTAAAATGTTGATAAACTAGAAAAAACCTGAAATGGAAGGGAAAACAACTGCAGGAAGAAGGAATGGCTTGTGCAGAGGGTACGAAGAGAAAACTTGGTGTATTTGGCACTTTGTTCACTTAGCTCTTGTATGTTGCCTGATGTCTCCTATAGACACTTTGACTCTATGAGTCCTGTTTTAGTCAGTGGCCTGAATTTAAGCAAGTCTGGAGAATAATAAGAGTCCCTGGGTGGCACAAATGGTTAAGCATTTCACTGGTAACTAAAAGGTTATTGGTTCAAATCTGCCCAAAGGCCCCAAGGAAGAAAGGCCTGGAGATCTACTTTCAAAAAATTATGTTGTTGTTGTTGTTGTTATGTGTGGTCGAGTTGGGCCCGACTCATAGCAACCCCTTCTTGGGTTTCTGAGGCAGTATCACTACGGAAGTAGATTGCCCAACCTTCCTTCCGAGGAGTGGCTGGTGGGTTTGAACTGCCAGCCTTCTGGTTAGCAGTCAAGCACCTTAGGGACTAAAAATTATAGCCACTGAAAACCCTATGGAGCACAGTTCCACCCTGACACACATGGGGTCACTATGACCTTGAATTAACTCAATGGCAAGGGGTTTTGTGTGTACGTATGTATGTGTGTGTTATTTCTTTAGAAAGTAAAGCAGAGAAGAACTGCAGGAAGAGACAGAACTGGGTAAATATGAGTTGGGAGAACCGTGGTGGTTGCATCCAGTAGCATCTCTGACTTGACCAGGTCTGGAGAACTTCTCTTGATCCCTCTGAGAGGGCTGGAAGACTGCAAAAACTCTTACTGCTTTGTTTGTGTTACTTAAATTTTTGAGTCCGCTGAGATTAAGTACTATTGTTAAAGATCTTCCTAAGAATCAACTTTCTTTCTTTATTATAAAATGTGAGGGAAAATATAATTGGACATTTCTTCTCTAATCAAGACCTGGGACTTATACAAGGTCAATTCAGAATCCATGGAATTATTTGATGTTGTCTCATTTTTATTTGGGTAAAATAACCTTACAGTGCTGCTTAAAACATCAAAGAATATGTAAATGTCTAACAAGAAGAGAACGGCTCAAAAATATTTTATCCCTGTTCTACAGAAGGGCAGTGTTTGCACAGGGAAACAGCTTGGGAGGTGGGAGTGCACGGGAGGGAATGACACGGGGAGAGGAAACTGTCGGGAGAAGTGGGAAGAAAAGTGTTACATTGTGGGGAATCGTGGTCAATATCATGAAACAAAATGTGTATGGAATGCTGTATGGAAAATGAATTTGCTCTGTAAACTTTCACCCAAATCACAATAAAATTAAAAAAATAATTTATATCTGTTCTATGCAAAATTATAATGAAAAGAATAAAGACAATGGGAGTGAGTTCAATTCTAGACCTGCAGGGTAACCCGGGGCCATAGTCCTGGGGGTCCCACCACATGCAGAACACCTATCCCAAGGTGAGACACTCACCTATTCTAGGGAGATACACCCCTTAGAACAATCAGCCATGGGGCACCAGAGGGACAGCATTCACACAGAGGGAAACCTGGACGGACAGGAGTGCAAAGTTAAGAAGGGCACAGGAAATGGGTAGTCACAGGGAATGGGAGGGGAGGAGAGTTTATTATGGTCAGGGATGGTAAATGGGATGTGAAATCAAATGTACTCGAACTGCTGAATATAAAACAAATTTTCCTCTATAAATTTGCACCTAAAGCACAATAAAATTATAAATAAATAAAATTGGGGGTGGGGAGAATAAAGACTAACTCAAAACTTGGGAAAATTCTGACGTGTTAAATGAAAAAAGGCAGCTATAACATTTTATCTAAGCGCCTTCTGTAGTTATGAAAAAAAAATGCATTCCTCTGTAGAAAAGGATTAGAAAGAAATTTTTTTTTTAAAAGAAAAAGAGGTAATATTTTAAGGTATTTTAGTATTCTGGGTAATCATCAATTTTTACTCTCTATTTTCAAGTTATGTTCAAGCACAAAACAACAACCAAAGTATTGTGCTATTGCCACAGTGAAGTGAGATAGCGTACAAATGCAGCCACCCAATTGATCATCACAATCTGTAACTTTTCTTAGATGAAAAGACTCTGGGCAAAATGGGACTAGACCCAGGTTAGTGTTATTTTCTTGTTTTGTTTTGTTTTTTGATTTACAGCATTTTGCTTTCATGGGAGATTGTATTCTCCTGCTGCTTTTCTAGAGGATGGTCAGCTCCCTCTGTTTGCTCTGTGCTCTATCTCGACATTCATTCCAAAGAAGAGCCTTTTTCTTTGGGTCCGTGAAAGGGAGAACTGCAGGTGTGCGACACTTGGGAAGCTGTGTTCATTCAACTTTCAGATCGGCCACATCTGTGATGTGAACACTTGGCAATCACTATCCAACACTGAGTCTCCAAGTTTTAGACAAACATCTCATTCCTTTTCAAATCTACACTGTGTGTGTCTAATGATCATGGTTTGTGCCTATTTGACCCCAGCTCATTGAATTCCCCTCTGAACTCCTCCTCAGACAGGGTGGCGTGTGTTGTACCTTCCGAGTGTATGAAATACTGTGGCACTGAAGTCGGCTGCACAAACTATGCCTACGCCACACTGGTGCTGGAACTCATGCCTGATGGTAAGAAAATGTTGGTGCTGGGCCTGCCTCAGTGGCCTGTTCTATAGATGGATCAATAGGAAGGGTGATTGGAAATCCTTGGTCATCCTCACTTTTATTAACTGAATTCAATTTATCACACATTTCTTGAGCACCTTCTACACACTTCCAGCCCTTTGTTGGGCCCTAGGAATATAGGGATGAATGAGGTACATTTCTGGTTAAAAGAATCCTTAATCCTTTGGATTCAAGAGTGTTCCATAATCCAGTTAGGAACATGATCTCCTGTTAATAAAAGATCTCCATATCCCCTAAAGTAATAAACTCAGAAGACTAAGTTTAC
>NW_006922007.1:2654422-2665624 GCF_000298275.1 Orycteropus afer afer
AGACAAAAAATTCTCTATTGTCTTGGAGCTCACATTCTAGTTTTGTAAGAGAGAAAATTCATCACACACATACTAAATATGTAAATTAGATAGGATGTTAGAAGGTGATCATTTCCATGGTGAGCAGAAGCAGAGCAGGACATGGGGCTCAGGAGTGACTGGTGATCTTGTAACACAAAAAAACAAAAACCAAACTCATTGCCGTTGAATCGAACCCAACTCATAGTGACCCTTCCTTGGGTTTCTAAGGCAGTATCACTATGGAAGTAGATTGCCCAACTTTCCTTCCGAGGAGTGGTTGGTGGGTTTGAACCACCAGGCTTCTGGTAAGCAATCAAATGCCTTAGGCACTATGCTCCCAGAGCTCTGCCTAACGAAAGTTGGCTAACACTTTTGTGACCTTTCTTCTCCTGCCAAATATGAGCATTTTCAGGAGGAAAGGAACATGATTCACAAATGACATCACCACATCCACCCCATTCCACATTCTGCTCTAGGAGGTTTAGTAGCATTGCTAATGGGCCTAGTTAACTGGAGGAGGAAGTTTCCATCATGTCTCAAAAGTCTCAGCTTTGTCAGACCAAAGATGTCTTCAGCTGAACCACCTACCAGGTTTCTTCCTCTTCAATTATTTCAAGACTTTAGGAGGCCAAGAGTTCCTCCCCAAAGAAAAGTGGCACTGCACTTCTTTCTCTTGTCCAAAATAAAGTTCCAGGAGATCATCTTTAAGTCTGTATTTAACTCACTGCCATCAAATCGATTCCAACTCACAGTGACCCCCACTGGGTTTCCAAGGCTGTACATCTTTACAGAAGTAGATTGCCTATCTCCCTCCTGCAGACAAGCTGGTAAGTTGAACTGACGACCTTCCAGTTAGCAGCCAACTGCCTCACAAGCATATATTTAGAACAAAAAAAAAAATTCTACAGTGGATAATTCTCCTATCAATAGGAAATATACAGGAAATATCACATGTTGATGTGTGTTGATAGGCACATCAGTTAGTAAATGTTTCAGATGAGACATTTATATTTGAATGACTCTCTTATTTAGCAAGGCTCTTGTGGACCATGGATCTAGCCCCTAACCAGTACTTGCACCCTCTTCTGCCTCAGGACTGCGAGGCCTGATGCTATCAGTCATGTTGGCCTCTCTCATGAGCTCCTTGACCTCCATCTTCAACAGTGCCAGCACCCTCTTCACCATGGACCTCTACACCAAGATGAGGAAGCAGGCATCGGAGAAAGAGCTCCTTATAGCTGGACGGTAAGAGAACCTGCATTTCTATCTGAACTTTATCTGGAAAGGTACAAATGTAGAAGTGAACTAGAGACTCTTCACCTTTGCTTCTAGTGAAACTCATACAGAATCCTAGAGTGGGCGAAAGAGCAGTTATCTGTTGTCAAGTTGTAGATCAAATCAACCGCAGATCAAACCATTGTATTACAAAGGGTTTTCCTTGGCTGATTTTCAGAAGTAGATTTCCAGGCCCTTTTTCCTCAAAAAAACATGGCTTGTTGTTGTTGTTGTTATATGCCATCAAGTGAGAACTGACTCATAGCGACCTTTCCTTGGGTTCCAAGGTGGTATCACTATGAAAGTAGATTGCCCAACCTTCCTTCGAAGGAGTGGCTGGTAAATTTGAACCACCAGCCTTCTGGTTAGCAGTCAAGTACCTTAGGCACTACACTATCAGAGCTCCCCGAAAAAACTTTGTTGTTGTTGTGTGTCGTCAAGTCGGCCGCGACTCATAGCAACCCCTCCTTGGGTTGCTGAGGCAGTATCACTATGGAAGTAGATTACCCAACCTTCCTTCCAAGGAGTGGCATTAGAAGACTTTAATTTAACTTTATGTTTTTCCAGATAACAAACTTTGGGGCCATACCTTCAAATGAAATAGTTTCTTTTTCAGACTTTCAAATGCTTCCCATTGTCTCTTTCTTCTTCCTTTCCTTATAGCCCCCTCCACAATGACATCTTCACAATCATTGGTCAGCTTTTCATGAAATATAATATCCCCACCTACTCTGATCCATTGATACAAAGTCTCTAGAAGTTTCCATATGTGTTACATGAAATATCTAATAGATCAAGCCATCCACACATTGCCACAGACCAGTTTATCAAGGGCATTCATTAAGAATTGAGCCAGGCTAGAAAGGGACAGACTCAGCATAAGATTCTGCTTATTGAGTTATGTCATTCCAGAGGGCCTTGAACAATATGGGGTCCTGAGGATATCTAGGAAAAGAGAACAAAGAAAAACAATGGATGGCATTTACCCCTTCATAATTTTCAAATATATATATTGTCATGAAATTTTGTAAAACATTTAAAAAAATGTAAACATAAAACATTTTAAAAATGTAAGTATAACACACATACAGAAAACATGTAAGGCATAAATATGTAGCTAAATAATTAATCCCAAAATAAGACCCATGTAACCATAAGTCAAGTCAAGATATGGAAATCATCAGAATTCAAAAGCCCCATTGTTGTTGTTGTTATTAGGTGCCATCAAGTTGGCTCCACCTCATAGTGACCCTATATGTACAGCAGAATGAAGACTGCCCAGTCCTGTGCAAGCCTCAATCCTTGCCACACCTGAGCCCATCGTTGCATCCACCATGTCAATCCATCTTGTTGAGGACCTTCCCTTTTTTCACTGACTCTCCACTTTACCAGCATGATACCCTTCTCTAAGGAATGGTCCCTCCTGACAACATGACCAAAGTAGGTCAGACGAAGTCTGGCCATTCTCGCTTATAAGGAGTGTTCCGGCTGCCCTTCTTCCAGGACAGATTTGTTAGTTTTCTTGGCGGTCCATGGTACTTTCAGCATTCATTGCCAACACCACAACTCCAAAGCATGAACTCTTCTTTGGTCTTCCTTGTTCATCGTGCAGCTCTCACATGCATATGAGGCGATTGAAAATACCATGGCTTGGGTTCGGCGCACCTCAGTCTGCAAGGAGACATCTTTGCTCTTCATCACTTGACTGTTGCTTCCACTGGTGTTGAATGCGGAACCAAGTAATATGAAATCTTTAACAACTTCAATCTTTTCCCATTTATTGTGATGCTGTTGTGTGGATCCAGCTGTGAGAATTTTCATTTTCTTTATGCTAAGATGTAATGTAGAGACTACTGCAGACTGTAGGCTTTAATCTTCATCGGTAAGTGCATCAAGTCATCCCCACTTTCAGTAAGCAAAGTTGTGTCATCTGCATATCACAGGTTGTTAATGAGTCATACACTCTGTTAGGCTGAAGCAAACCCAAGCCACCAACATTTCAGTTAGCAGCTTCCTCCGGGTGTCAGGCCCTGATGAGACAGCCTGATAAGACAACCAAAGTGACAGAACCCGCCCAGACTGGAAAGTCCCATGCAGTGGCAAACTTCCTCTTTTGAAGCCCCCTCATGCTAATTAAGTACAGACCCATGCTAACAGCTAATTGGACCCTGCCATTTCCTTAGAGTACACTGTCATTTCCCTGGTGTCCCCAAATAGGTCCTCTCTCTGTCTATAAAAATCCATGCCCCCTGCCCGGGGGTGCGACTTCTCGGGCCCCTCTTGGGGACCCGTAAACCTCACCCAGAAACTCAGAATAAAAACTTCTCTTTAACCTCACTTTTGTGCATCCTCTTCTCCTTACTGTGGCCTTACACACTCCAGTTTCTCAGATTATTGGTTCAGCATGCAGACTGAGTAAGTATGGTGAAAGTGTACAACCCTGACACCCTCCCTTCCTGATTTTAAGCAATGCAGTATCCCCTTGTTCAAAAAAACACAAGTAAACATCTTTCTGGTATTCTTTGCTTTCAGCCAAGATTCATCTGACATCAGCAATTATATCCCTTGCTCCATTTCCTGTTCTGAATCCAGCTTGCATTTCTGGAAGTTCTCTGTCAATATATTGCTGCAACCATTTTTGAATTATCTTCAGCAAGATTTTACTTGTGTGTGATATTAATGATATTGTTTGATAATTTCCACATTCTGTTGGATCACCTTTCTTTGCAATGGGTACAAATATGGATTTTTCCAGCCAAGTAGCTGTCTTCCAAATTTCTTGGCATAGACAAATGAGTGTCTCCAGTACAGCATCTGTTTGTTGAAACATCTCAACGGGTATTCCATCAATTCCTGGACACTTGTTCTTTGGCAATTCCTTCATTGTAGCTTCAACTTCTTCCTCCTGTACCATTGGTTCTTGATCAAAAGCCACCTCCTGAAATAGATGAACATTGACCAATTCTTTTTGGTACAGTGACTCTGTGTATTCCTTCCATCTTCTTTTGATGTTTCCTGCATCATTCAATATTTTACTCATACAGTCTTTCAATACAGGAATTTGAGGCCTGAATTTTTTCTTCAGTGCTTTCAGCTTGAGAAATTTCAAGCATGTTCTTCCCTTTTGGTTTTCTAATTCCAGGTCTTTGCACATTTCATTATAATGATTGACTTTATCTTCTTGAGTTGCTCTTTGAAATCTTCTGTCATTTCTTCCATTTGCTTTAGCTTCTCTCCATTGAAGAGCAAGTTTCAGAGTCTCTTCTGACATCCATTTTGGTCTTTTCTTTCTTTCCTGTCTTTTTAATGACCTTTTGCTTTCTTCATGAATGATGTTCTTGGTGTCATCCCACAATTCCTCTGGTTTTCAGTCATAGGGGTTCAGTACATCAAATCTATTCTCTAAATGGTTTCCAAAATTCAGGAGGAATATAATCAAGGTCATGTTTTGGCTCTCATGGACTTGTTTTAATTGTCGTCAACTTCAACTTGAACTTGCATATGTGCAACTGATGGTCTGTTCCACAGTCAGGTGTTGGCCTTGTTTTGGCTGAAGATGTTGAGCTTCTCCATCACCTCTTTCCAAAGATGTAGTTGATCTAATTCTTGTGTACTCCATCTGGCAAAGTCCACGTGTATAGCTGCTGTTTGTGTTGTTGAATAAAATGTATTTGCAGTGAATAAGTCATTGGTCTTTCAAAATTCTATCATGAGATCTCCAGTGTCATTTCTATCACCAAGGCCATATTTTCCAACTACAGGTGATTCTTCTTTGTTTCCAACTTTTGCATTCCAATCACTAGTGATAATTAACACATCTTGGTTGCATGTTTGGTCATTTGCAGATTGCAGAAGTTGGTAAAAATCTTCAATTTCCTCATCTTTGACGTTGGTGTTTGGTGCATAAATTTGAATAATAGTAATATTAACTAGTTTCCCTTGTGTTGTTGTTGTTGTTATGTGCTGTGGAGTCAGACCTGACTCATAGCGACCCCCTCCGTGGGTTTCTGAGGCAGTATCACTATGGAAGTAGATTGCCCAGCCTTCCTTCGGAGGAGTGGCTGGTAGGTTTGAACCACCAGCCTTCTGGTTAGCAGTCAAGCACCTTAGGCACTATGCTACCAGAGCTCCTAGTCTTCCTCATAGGTGTATGGATATTAGCCTATCACTGACAGCATTGTACTTCAAGATAGATCTTGAAATATTCTTTGTGATGATGCATTCCACACCATTCTTCTTCAATTACTCATTCCATGCATAGTAGATCATATGGTTGTCTGATTCAAAATGGCCAAAACCATTCCATTTTAGCTCACTGATGCCTAGGAAGGGAGCTCTGGTAGCATAGTGCCTAAGGCACTTGACTGCTGATCAGAAGGCTGGTGGTTCAAACCCACCAGCCACTCTTCAGAAGGAAGATGGGGCAATCTACTTCTACAGTGATACTGCCTCGGAAACCCAAGGAGGGGTCGCTATGAGTTGGGTCTGACATGATGGCATATAACAACAACAACAAAATGCCTAGTATATTTATCTTATCCATTTCATTTTTGACAACTTCAAATTTTCCTAGATTCATAGTTTGTACATTCTGTGTTCCAATTATTAATGGATGTTTGCAGCTGTTTCTTCTCATCTTGAGACATGCCACATCAGAAAATGGAGGTCTCGAAAACTTTAGTCCATCCACGTCATTAAGGTGGACTCTACTTTGAAGAGACAGCTCTTCCCCAGTCATATTCTGAGTGCCTTCTAACTTGAAGGGCTCATCTTCTGGCACTATATTGGACAATGTTTCTGGGCTATTCATAAAGTTTTCCAGTAATATATCAGTGTTTCACTCCTATTCATAAGGTTTTCACTGGCCAATTCTTTGAGAAGTGGATGGCCCCTTCCATCTTCCAAGTCTATCTTAGTCTAGAAGCGCCACTGAAACCTGTCCACCATGAGTGACCCTGCTGGTATTTCAAATACTAGTGGCATAACCTCCAGCCTCACAAAAACACACAAGCCCCCACAGTATGACAAACTGACAGATGAATGGTGGGCCCATCAGGCCTCCTTTTTTTCCCAAAGCTAACCAGTTTGACTACTTCTAACACTATAGTTTAGTGTTTTCCAGTTCTGGATTATGTATTAATAGAACAACTCCATATGCATTCTCTGCTATCTTTCTGCCTTTGCTCATGTTGTTGGTGACGTTCAGTCATGTTCTTGTATGCACCTATTATTCATTGATTTTCTTGTTGTATGGTATTCCATTATAGGAATAGATTACAATTTATCCACTGTGCTGTTGATGGAAATTATGATATTTTGTAGTTAGACCTATTACAAATAATGCTTCCCTAAGCATTTTTGTCTATGCCTCTTGGTGTACATAGGCAGTGTCATGGAATGAATTGTGTCCCTCAAAAATGTGTGTCAACTTGGCTGAGCCATGATTCTCAGTGGTTTGACAGTTATGCAATGGGTGTGGCCTGCACCATATTTTATCTTACAAGAGATAAAAGGAGAAAGAAGCAACCAGAAAAGGAGGGACCTCAGTGCCACCCCGAAAGAAGAGCTGGGAGTGAAGCATGACCTTTGGACCCAGACGGTGCACTGAGAAACTCTCAGACCCAGCAGAAGACTGACGCCAAGACACATGAAGCTCCTCAAGGAGTGTTGGGCCCAGAGTTGTAGAAAGGAGACAAGGACCTTCTTCTAAAGTCAAGGGAGAGATAATAAAGCCTTCCCCTACATCTGGCATGCTGAATTTGTATTTCTAGCCTCCTAAATAGTGAGACAATAAATTTCTGTTGGTTAAAGCATTTTTATTGTAACAGTACTGGGAGTAGGGTGCTGTTCTAACAGATACCTAAAATGTAGACGCAGTTTTGGAATTGATTAACAGATAGAAGCTGGAAGAGTTTTAAGAAGATGCTTAATAGTAGGAAAGAAAAAAAAAAAAAAAGAGCTCTAGTAGTATAGTGGTTAAGGCATTTGGCTGCTACCCAAAAGGCTGGTGGTTTGAACCCACCAGCCACTCCATGGATGACAGATGGAACAGTCTGCTTTGGTAAAGATTTATAGCCTTGGAAACCTAATGGGAGTCATTATGAGTTGGAATTGACTCTATGGCAGTCAGTTTGTTTTTTTTGGTTTTAATAGTAAAAACCTATACAGTCTAATTGTGGAATTATGGATGTCAAAAGCAAGTCTAGTGAGCATTCTGAAGGAAATGAGGAGAGCTAAAGGAAATTGGAGATAGCACAGATAGAGAGAAGCAGTGGCAGAGAAACAGCAACAGCAAAACCAGGAGCAAACCCACGGAGTAAGACAGCTGAATGCCTTCATGAAGGAGGTTTTCTGGTAGAGTGAAGAGCTTCCAGGCTAAAGAGCTTTGTAATACTTCCCTGAGCAGTACTGAAGCAGGCCAGCCCAAGAGAGGCTGAGAGGCCAAAGAACCAAACAGTAAAAGTTGAAGCTCAAGGGACAAGGAGTATTGGAAACAGAGCTGCTTGGGCCACAGTTTCTGGAGTCTCAAAGGGTGGAACTATAACCTTCTAGGTCTCAAAGGGTGGAGACACAGCCTCCTTGGGTTCAAGAAGTCAGATCTTCACCAATTCAGTTCTGCAGTGTTCATGAGTTCCAGGGGGATGGAGCCAGACGCCCAACCCAAAGCTGAGGGGACAAGGCTGCCATGACGAATGGGGACTGCTGGGGCTGAAGAGGTGAAGTCCCCACCTGGTTGGACTAGGAGAATGGGGCTGCCCAAAGCTGAGGGAACAGAGTTGCTGGCTCAGTGGGCCTAGAAGATGGAGCTGAAACCTACTGCTGAGAGTCCTTCACCAAGAATCCAGAGAGTAGAGCAAACACTCAGAATCTGGAGGGCCACAGTCTAGATGGTATCACAGAACAGAGGATGATTTTCAAGACTTGAGAGCTAATGTAAATTGTTCTGCTGGGTTTTGATTTGCTTGGGCCACTATTCCTTCTTTCCCTCCCATTTCTCCCATTTGTAATGGAAATTTCTACCTTGTGCCTGTTCTATTACTGTAGTTTGGAAACAGATAACTTGTATTATAGATTCATAGATGAAGAAGAATTTTGCCCCAGGATAGAATTTGGACTGGGAGTTGATTTAAGACTGTTGGGATGATATAATTGGGTGAAAGTGTTCTGTATGTGTCAAGGACATGTTTTTTGAGGGCTGAAGGATGGAATGTCATGGATTGAATTGTGTCCCCAAAAACATGTGTCAGCTTGGCTAGACCATGATTCTCAGTGCTTTGGCAGTTAAGTAACATGCAATTTGGCAGTTATATAATAATATAATTATCCTCCATGATCATGATGTGATCTGATGTGATTACCAAACAGTTGTAAGGTGGAATGCAAAACACTTACTCAGGTCATAGCCCAGATCTCATGTAACAAGGGTTTTCCTGGGAGTATGGCTTGCATCTTATAAGAGATAGAAGGAGAGAGAAGGAGGCAGAGAAGGAGGAATCTCAGTACCATCAAGAAAGAACACCTGGGACCAGAACGTATCCTTTGGACTTGGGGTCCCTGTGCTGAGAACATCCTAGACCAGGGGAAGACTGATGTCAAGACAAATGGAGATCTCCAAGGAATTCCAGGCCTACAATTGTTGAAAGGAGACAAAGACCTTCCCTCAGAGGCAACAGAGAGAAAGCCTTCTTCTAGAGTTGGTGCCCTGAATTTGAACCTCTCGCCTCCTAAACCGTGAGAGAATAAATTTCTGTTTGTTAAAGCCATTCATTTGTGGCATTTCTGTCATAGCTTCACTAGATAACCAAGTCAGACATGGATTTCTTTCTGGTAGATTGTTAGGTGTGTGCATGTCTTTCACTTTTAGTCTTTTAAAATCTAGTTAGTCTGGCTAGAAAGGAATGTGAGAAGAGATCTTAAAAGAAAAGAAATCAGATTATGACTTTTGCAAAAACCATCAAATTGGTGATGATATGAAATCTGAAAGTGGTTAAAGTGGTAAGGAACACATCATTTCTTCTTCTATGCTTTCCTATTTTCCACTCTACTTGTGTGTATTGTTTATAATGAGGATGTGCGGTTATATACTTGTGGCTTAGCACTTGAAGCTTCTTTCAAGTGGAATGGATGGGATGGAAGTGACAGGTCCTGCTAGTCTCTCCTTAACCTGGAACCTCCCCCTTCCCCATGGCTCATTCACTGAGTAGGTTAGCCTGGCCATCCGACCTTAGCTGGTTCAGCTCAGTCCGAGTGCAGTGTCTGCAAAGACTGATCTTAGAGGATCCTGGACAACTTTTCAGGGAAATGGGGTATGAAGAGAAACCAACCATTTGTTTAAAAAGTTGTATTTTCTTGGTGGCATTTTGATATAGTTACAATTACTTTAGTAAACTAAACACTTAGGGGAAAATTCTCAAGACCTCACCTGGCCTCAGTCTTAACTTCTGGAAACAGAAAGCAGGAAGGTATCTGTGGTTCTGTTGGATAAAATGCTACAGTGGAATTCAGAAGGCCCAAGATGGCATAGTGCTTAAGATATTTGACTGCTAACCAGAAGGCTGGCGGTTCAAACCCACCAGCCACTCCTCAGAAGGAAGACTGGGCAATCTACTTCCATAGAGATAGCGCCTTGGAAACCCAAGGAGGGGTCGCTATGAGTCGGAGTCAACTGGATGGCAGTGAGTGAGTGTGTGAAGATGCAGTAGTTCCACTAATAGGTATACAATATTGGGCACAGATCATGTTTCAGTCTCAATGGTAAATTAATGACTCTTTTGCTCTTTTCCCTTGTTCAATGCCTATTATCTTCAGGACAAACTTATGCAAAACTTTCCTCCTTTATGGGAAGTTATGCCTTTGTGGGGAGATAGATAATTAATAAATACGTGCGGCATCAGGGGAGAAGTGGAGGAAGAAACTGAAAGCAAGACAGGAGAATGGTAACTACTTAAGATTCAGGGAGTTCTTTTCTGAGGAGGTGCATTTGACCAGAGACCTGAAGGAAATGCAGGTGTGAGCCCCATGGCTGGGGAAGGAAATGCCCTGCATTCCACAGTCACATACTTGGCAAGTTAGAGGACAACAAAGAGTGAGTTTGGCACATGAGCAGCAAGGAGAGTGATAAGGAACAAGGTCAGAAAGGTGATCAGTGAAGAGCGCACTCAGGGCCATTTAAGACCATAACACAGACTTTGGATTTTAACCCACATGTGATAGGAAGTTATTGAATGAAGCTAGGAGAGCCAGAGGGAATATGATCTGATTTCCAATGATAATAACAGTAATGATTAACAAACACATTGTGGTCAAGTCGATTCTACCCATAGTGACCCCCTCTATAGAAGTAGATTGCCCAATCTTCCTTCTGAGGAATGGCTGGTGGGTTTGAACTGCCATCCTTTTGGTTAGCAGTCAAATGCCTTAGGCTCTATGCTACCAGTGCTCCCCTAAGTTTCCTGCTCAAATGCTTCTTCCTCTCCCCACCTAATCACCATCTCTCTGTGTCAGGTGAGCACAAGAAACGATGGCTTATCATGGACAGTCTAACAAATTATACAGTAAAATCTGTGAAAGCCGGGACCTGTGTAAGGTGGAAACCTGCCAGAGAAGAAAATCTCAAATATTTTCCACTAATAGAGAGTGATATAAAAGGCAGAACACTTGTGAGACCTGGTAAAACAAGGCCGTCTTGTTGAGTTCTGGCTCTCAGAGGTTTCACTATTTGTTCACAAAAGCAGAGAGTACTGTGAGGTTTACACAGGTGAATGAGTCCTGCTTCCTGGGTTCCAGGGGCCTTTAATGTATTTTCACTAACTTATCCACCAGCCACTCCTCGGAAGGAAGGTTGGGCAATCCTACTTCCGTAGTGATACTGCCTCGGAAACCCAAGGAGGGGTCGCTATGAGTCGG
>NW_006922007.1:2666874-2668303 GCF_000298275.1 Orycteropus afer afer
ATTGTTCTCCCTCTTTATGTAGGATCTCCTACATCCCTTCCAAGTGGATGGCAGTGGTAGCTGGGCACCATCTAGTTCTTCTGGTCTCATAGTTGTGACATTTGAACTGTTTTTATGAATAGATGTCTAATCCCATTGATGACAATATTATAGCTCATCATAGACAAGCAATTGCTTTATTGGTGTTCTACTAACTGAGGGTTGTTAAGCACGGTGTGGGTTCATGTGAAGCCAAGGACTGGATTTTGTTTGGGAAAGCCAATGAATGGCTACAAGAATGAATGCAAGAACTAAAACATAATGCACATACTGATGATGCTTTTACTTAATATTTAAATCATTTTCTTTTCTTCCCAGGTTATTTATCGTTCTATTAATTGTCATCAGCATCTTGTGGGTCCCCTTTGTACAGATATCTCAAAATGGGCAACTGTTCCATTATATAGAATCCATTGCTAGTTACCTCGGGCCTCCAGTTGCAGCTGTCTTCCTACTTGCCATCTTCTGTAAAAGAGTCAACGAACAGGTAAGTGAAAATCGGGGCACTTTTTCCCTGCAGAGGTGAGAAATATTGTTTATTTCTCTGGGATAGTAAAATGCATAATTTTCACCCTATTTGTTGTTGTTGTTGTTAAGTGCCGTCGAGTCGTTTCCGACTCATAGCGACCCCATGCACAGCAGAACGAAACACTGCCCGATCCTGTGCCAGCCCCACAATCCCTGCTATACTTGAGCTCATCATTGCAGCCACCGTATCAATCCATCTCGTTGAAGGCCTCCCCCTCTTTCGTAGACCCTCCACCCTACCAAGCATGACATCCCTCTCCAGGGAATGGTCCCTTCTTACAACATGACCAAAATAGGTGAGACGAAGTCTGGCCATTTTTGCTTCACCCTATTTATACACTTCAAATCCTATCTCAATATTGGTTCCAGTCAACCACAATTCCTGAGTCTCTCTAATGTGTGTAATTATATAGTGTACACCCAGAATACAGTGTTGATGATATTCCTAGGAAATATTATGTGCATATATGGCACAGTGCTGAACAACACAGGTGTTGGAGCCAGATTGCCAGAGTCCAATCCTGGCTTTGCCATCTTAATTGCCTTGCGATCTTAAGCACATTACTTTTCACTCTGTGTCTCAGTTTCCTCACGTGTTAAGTGAAGATAATAATACCTATGTAATGGGGTCATTGTGAAGATTATTTGAGATATAATATGTAAAGTGTTTCTGCTGGTGGGATGGTAAAATGGTGGAACCATTGTGGAAAACAGTATGAGGCTTCCTTAAAAAGTTGGAAATAGAAATACCATGTTGTTGTTGTTGTTGTTTGCCATCGAGTCGGCCCCGACTCATAGCGACCCCTCCTTGGGTTTCCGAGGCAGTATCACTACGGAAGTAGGAATGCCCAACCTTCCTTCC
>NW_006922007.1:2668916-2670640 GCF_000298275.1 Orycteropus afer afer
GACCACTATGAAGTCCCTGGGTGCAAATGGTAAGCACTATGGAAGTAGATTGCCCAACCTTTCTTCCGAGGAGTGGCTGGTGGGTTTGAACTGCCAGTCTTCTGGTTAGCAGTCAAATGCCTTAGGTGTATATATTAATTCCTATCATATATGTATATGGACACATATACATATATATTTGATTGATTACTAGAGACCACTATGAAGTCCCTGGGTGCAAATGGTAAGCACCTACCCAGTGGCACCTTGGAAGACAGGCCTGGTGGTCTGTTTTCAAAAGGTCACAGCCTTGGAAACCTTATGGAGCACAGTTTTACTCTGATACTCGGACACACGTGGGACACACATGAGACAGAATGGTGGCAACTCTATGGCAACTAACAGCAACAGCATAGACCATGTACGTTGACTTTCTCAGTGGTTCCTGGATATTAACTTTAATTTTATAATTTTCATATGAGAAACAGGTTCAAAGGGTTGATATCTCTGTGCCTTGCACAATTACTTAATGTTAGTAAATGGGGCCATAGGGATTCAGACTCAGTCTTCTTATATGAAAAGCTCGTATTCTTCAACTCTCTGCATTATTGCTTCCCTTGAACATAACATTTGGAGCAGGTTGAGAGAGAACACAAGTTGTCACCCCCACCAACTTCTCAGAAAAATAAATGTTTTCCAATTGTCAAAAGCTTAATGGGAGTGTTAAAACTACCTATATAACTTTATGAAATGCATAATGTATGTCACAGTTTTGTTTTATTACACATAATAGCCCATCAGTTCTTAAAATCTATATGTAAAAGTCAAGAATAACGTCACCTTGGGTCAGGTAGACAGTAAGGTTCTGGATTTGGAGGACCAACAGAGCAGTGATGTTTCAGGACCATGAAGAGCCACAGCCTACTGGTAAACCCAAGCTTATGACTTTCCCTGCTTTGGTAACCTTGTGCTCAAGTCAGCTGTTTGTTGATCCTTAGGTTAGGAGAGCAGGCAGGGTGATAATTACGAGTTATTGTACTGAGCTTCGCATCTTTTCTAAAATTTCTCATTGTGTTCTTGTTTCTTTTGCAGGGAGCTTTCTGGGGCCTAATCACTGGACTCGTGATTGGCCTCATTCGGATGATTGCAGAGTTTACCTATGGAACGGGGAGTTGCTTGGCTGCCAGTGACTGTCCCACGATCATCTGTGGAGTGCACTATCTTTACTTTGCCATCATCCTCTTTTTTGTGTCCATCCTGGTTGTCCTGGGAATCTCCCTGGTGACAAAACCCATTCCTGATGTACATGTGAGTAAGCAGAAATGGATTAATGCTCATTGTTAAAGAAGAATTGTTTGCCTCCTAAAACTACAGCCAATGTTCAAATGCCAAGCCATGGAATCATAGCACTAGAGAGCAGTAGAGCTAGAAGGAACCTAAGAGAATATCACCCAGTTATTAAATTAACAACAATATGCACCTAGTATGTGCAAGCACCTGAGAATTAAAAATTAAAGCTTTAGGAAATGGATTTCATTCTCAAAACATTTCACAGTGCATTTGGGAGGTAATTTAGACCATTATATAAGACACCAGGGATAGCATTATTAGTGTTCCCTGAGATACTGGGCAAGACTTCACAGTAGACTGTGGAAGTGTTTGGGGCAGTAGGATTTCACATACTGAATGAACGCTGGCACAGAGGTAAAAAATCACATTGTAGCAGAGAGCATAAAAAAGCAAAA
>NW_006922007.1:2673125-2683238 GCF_000298275.1 Orycteropus afer afer
CACATTTCATTGTAATACTTTGTCTTCTCAATTCTCCCTTTGAAATCATCTGTGAACTTTTCTATTTCATCATTTGTTCCATTTACTTTAGCTATTCTACATTCAAGAGCAAGCTTCAGAGTCTGTTCTGACATCCATTTTGGTCTTTTCTTTCTTTCCTATCTTTTTAATGACCTTTTGCTTTCTTCATGTATGATGTCCTTGATGTCTTTACACAACTCATTGGTGTTCAATGTGTCAAATCTATTTTTCAGATAGTCTCTAAATTAAGGTGAGATATACTTAAGGTCATATTTTGGCTCTAGTGAATTTGTTTGAAGTTTCTTCAGCTTCAGCTTGAACTTGCATATGAGCAATTGATTGTTCCACAGTTGGTCTGTGGCCTTGTTCTGACTAACGATAGTGAGCTTCTCCATTGTCTCTTTCTACAAAATGTAGTTGATTCGATTCCTGGGTATTCCATTTGGTGAGGTCCGTGTGTATACTCGCCATTGATGTTGTTGAAAAAAAGTATTTGCAATGAGTAAGTCTTTGATCCTGCAAAATTCTATCATGCGATCTCTGGCATCATTTCTATCACCAAGGCCATATTTTCCAATCACTGATGCTGCTTCTTCGTTTCCAACTTTCACATTCCAATAACCAATAATTATCAATACATCTTGATTGAATATTTGGTCGATTTCATACTGCAGGAGTTGTAAAAAAGTCTTCCATTTCTTCATCTTTGGCTTTAGTGGTTGGTGCCTAAATTTAAATAATAGTCATATTAATTGGCCTTCCTTGTAGACATATGGATGTTATCCTATCACTGACAGCACTGTTTCAGGATAGAGCTTGAAATGCTCTCTTTGACAATAAATGTGATATCTTTCTTCTTCAAATTGTCATTCCTGGCATAGTTGACCATAATATGATCATCTGATTCAAAATGGCCAACATCAGTCCATTTTAGCTAATACCTAGAATGGGAGCTCTGGTGGTGTACCTTGAATGGAGATCTTTAGATGTTCCATTTCATTTTTTTTCATTTTTCAATTTTTTTTTTTATTTTAAGAGCTTGTTTTACATTCAAAGTAATGCATACATTTAGTTTCATTTCCCATTCACCGTATCCAACCCTAACCCAGTCTCCTCCCCTCCCTACACTGTAACCCTTCCCCTGTGCCCCCCATTTTTATGCACTCCTGTTTGTCCCGCATTTTCTCAATTTGAATGTTGGTCCTCTGGGGTCTTGTGCTCTATTGCTCTAAGGGATGTATTACCATAGAGTATGTGGGTGCATCCTCCTGGGTTGAGTGGTCTGCGTGTACATCTTGTTAACTATTGGGCTGAGAGCCCGCCCCTGGGGGTGCATTTTATTCCAGGCGCAGAATGTATTCCAGGGCCATAGTATTGGGAATCTCACCAGATTTCATCTGACCAGTAATTCTGGTCATTATTGAGTTTTTGGATTTTGTTCCACGTTTTCCCTCCCACTCTATCCAGGATCTCCAGATTTCATCCTTTCCTGAGTGGTTGGCATTGGTAGCTGGGCACCATCTAGTTCTGGTCTCGAGGGCCATCGTGTCCTAGGGCTGATTGCTTCTAAATGCACCCCCCGTTTTTTGCATTTTTCTTCACTTCCGATGCTAGGAGACCGTTAGCTGCATCTTAGATGGCCACTTGAAAGCTTTTAAGACCCCAGTCGCTACTTACCAATGTAGGATGTGAAGCAATGCTTTTATGTATTTTCTTGTGCCAACTGAGTCTGGTGTACCCCAGTATTATGGTCCTGAGACAGCAGATCTATTGGCTCTCTCTCCCATAGTGTCTGGTTATCTGTGAGGGATTACTCTGTCTGTTTTCTATTGTTTCTGTAAGGACTGCAGGTATTTTGTATCAGTGGTGTCTGTGCAAGATTAGCCTCAGCTGAATCTATCCTTGGTCTAGAGTGTACCTCTGTTCACTGACCCCCATCTGGTCATCTCAGGTGTTTATTATTTATCTGTATAGCCTAGTGTTTGGTGTTAATGGCAATGCAGTATTGTGGACACATTGGTTGGTATTAGTATCTGTTGTCTATCTCTTATGTGCACAATTTGGTGTCCTCCCATTTCCTAATGTTATCATGGTGGTCATAAATCCTTCCTGTATATCCCTCCCCCTACCCATGTCAGCGTGTAGGCCCCAACTAGCCCAAAATTAATCCTTTCCCTTCCATCCATTTCATTTTTGATGACTTCCAGTTTTCCTAGATTCATTCTTCATACATTCTATGTTCCGATTGTTAATGGATGTTTGTAGTTTTTCTTCTCATTTTGAGTCATGATACATCAGCAAATGAAGATCTCAAAAGCTTTACTCCATCTAGCCAGTAATGTTAACTCTACTTTGAGGAGGTAGCTCTTCTCCAGTTGTATTTGAGAGTGTCTTCCAAATTTGAGAACCTCATCTTCCAGCACTATATCAGACAATGTTTCACTGCTATTCATAAAGCTGCTTTATTTATTTATTTTTTTTTCCAGAAGTGAACTGTCACATCCTTGTTCTTAGCATGTCTTAGTCTGGAAGTTTCATCAAAACCTATCCACCATAGGTGACTCTGCTGGTATTTGAAGTACCAGTGGCTTAGCTTCCAACCTCACAGGAACACTCAAGCCACCACAGTACAACAACCTGATAGATGAGTGGTGGGGAAGGTACTATAGTAACAGTCAAGCACTTAACATTTTTAAAATTTAATATTACTTCTACACTAATCTTGTTTGAATTTCCCACTAACTGAAAAATTTGTATATATTTTTGCATTTATCAATTATAATCTTTACTGCAATATTTATTTGCAGATTTCCCAGGAGTGTGATCAGCAGATTATGTGTAGGTGGGGAAACCTGAAGGCCCAGGGTTGTTTAAATGACCAAGGACACATATGTGAAATTCATAACTAAATATTTATGCTGTATAGTGGGAGTTCAACTGACTGAAGGAACATTAGAAAATATCAGAATTTTCAGAAACAAATATAAATGCTAAGCTACTTTATATGAGTCAGGTTTGACTCAATGGCACATAACAACAACAACAACAAAGGTATTTTATGCCAATAGAGAAAAACATAAATTATTATTTATTTTGAGGGAAAGAAAATTATATGCAAAATCAGTGAGACTATTTGGTAATTTATTTTTGTGTTTCATTATTATACTGTGAGGCATGAACTTCCAAAAATGGTATTTCAGAGAAAGTTATGGGTAGTGTTGTGGAAGTAAACTGGTAGTGCTGTATGAAAAAACCCAGTACAATAGATTTTTAGGAGGACAGCTACTAGCCAACTGACTGGACTCAAAAAAACTCACTGCCATCTAGTTAGATCAGACTCATAGTGACCCCTCCTTGGGTTTCCAAAGCAGAAGTAGATTGACCAATCTTCCTTCCAAGGACTGGCTGGTGGGTTTGAACCACCAGCCTTCTGGTTAGCAATCAAATGCCTTAGGCCCTGTGCTACCAGAGCTCCTAACTGACTGGAAGAGATACATATTTGTGTCATTCCAAAGAAAGGCAATCAAACAGAATGGTGAAAGTATCTAAAATTATCATTAATATCACATGCTAGCAAAATTTTGCTGAAGATAATCTTAAGAAGTCTAGCTATACATTGACAGGGAACCACCAGAAATTCAAATTAGATTCAAAAGAGGACATGGAACAAAGTTTATTATTACTGGAGTCAGATGCATATTGAGTACAAGAAAGCATTTGACTGTGTAGCTCATAATAACTTATAGATAACATGATGAAGAATGGGAATTCTATAATACTTATGTACTCATACAGAACCTGTACATGGATCAAGAAGTAGTTGTTCAAACAGGGCAAAGGGGTACTGCATGGTTCAGAATAGGAAAAGGTGTGAGTGTGGGGCAGTGTAATGGTTAATGTTATATGTCAACTTGGCTAGGCTATGATCCTCAGTGGTTTGGCAGACATTATGCAATCACTTTCCATTTCGTGATCTGATGTGAGCAACCAATCAATCATTTGAAAGGAGTGTTTCCTTTGGACTGTGTCCTGCCTCCAGTGTATAAATGGATGTCTGGCAAAACTTGCTTTCTTTCTTGAACCTGCACTCTTCTTGTTACTTGACTTCCAGTTCTTGGGACATAAACCTGCAGAAGACTCTGGCCTGCCGCCATACCTGCAGATTTAGGATTAGCCAACCCTGCAACTCTGTGAGCTAACAGAGGCCTTCAGCCTGCTACCTGACCTTTAGATTTTAGGTCCATCAGCCCCTGCAACCATGTGAGCCAGCAGTTTTCAGCCTGTTACCTGTCCTGAGAGGTGGATTTATAAAAGCCTCCACAATTGCATGAGCCATTTCCTTGAAATAAATCTCTCTCTATATATTTCTAGGAGCTCTGATAGCATAGTGCCTAAGGCACTTGATTGCTAACCACAAGCCTGGCAGTTCAAACCCACCAGCCACTCCTTGAAATGAAGATGGGACAATCTACTTCCGTAGTGATACAGCCTCAGAAATGCAAGGAGGGGTCGTTATGAGTCGGGTCCGACTTGACGGCACGCAACAACAACAACAACAACAACATATATATTTCTATATATGCTTCACTGATTTTGTTTCTCTGGAAAACTCAGACTAAGACAGGCAAAGTTGTATCCTTTCATTCTACTTATTTAATCTGTGTGCTTACCAAATAATCTGAAAAGCTGGACTATATGAAGAAGAACATGGCATCAGGATTGGAGGAAGGATCATTAACAACCTATAATGTGCAGAAAGTGAAGGCAACTGAAGCACTTAGTAATGAAGGTAAATTACCACAATCTTCAGGATGGATTAGACCTGAAAAAAAAGAAAACGAAAATTCTTACAACTAGTCCAACAAGCACATCATGATAAACGGAGAGAAAATCGAAGTTGTCAAGAATTTCATTCTACTTGGATCAATGCCCATGAAAGCAGAAGGCATAAATCAAGTGACACATTGTATTGGACGAATTTGCTCCAAAAGACCTCTTTAAAGTGCTAAATAGCTAACATGTCACTTTGTTGACTAAAATGTGACTGACCCAACCCATGGTATTTTCAATCACCTCATAAGCATGCAAAAGCTGAACAATGACGAAAGAAGACAGAAGAACTGAATTTGAATTGAATTGACAATGAGTATGGAATATACCATGCATTGCCAGAAAAATGACCAAATCAGTCTTAGAAAAAATACAGCCATAATGTTGCTTACAAGCAAGGATGACAAGCCTTTGTTTTGCTTACTTTGGACATGTCATTAGAAAAGACCAATTGCCAGAGAACAACATGATGGTTGGTGAAGCACAGGGTCCAGGAAAATGAGGAAAACTGTCAATGAGATGGATGGGCACAATAACCACAAAAATGGACTCAAACATACTAACAATTATAAAGATGACACAGGACCAGCCCATTCTTCATTCTGTTCCGCTTAAGGTCACCACGAGTCAGAGCTAACTTGACCACAACTAACAAGAAGAAGAAAGTACCTGCTCAAGGAAGAATATGATTTCAAGGAGCCCCAAGAAGAGTTTCACAAAGAAGTGGATTTAGCATAAGAAATACTATGATTAAGGAGCTTAAGAAACTATGATTAAGAGTCTTAGTGATAAGGTGAAAGTATATGCATGTTATGTCAATAACAAACAAAAAAGCCTATTACAAATGCTAGTAAAATAAATCTTTACAAAAAGTCACGGGTCAAATATGAAGCCAACTGAAATGAGGCAAGACTTTAAGCATATAATGAATTCAGAATTTAAAAACTGAATTGATACTTGGAAAAATTTCCTCAGAATGACCTAGGATGCTATTTCTTCATTGTGGTCAATGGTATGTCTTGGACCTCTGTGTGTGTGTGAAAAGTTATATAATTATAATAGCATAAATGTTGTTGACTCATTTTCATTATTAAAATCAACATACAAATAAAGCATGGGAATATTAATTATATTTACAGAAACAAAATTCTATAAAAATTAACAGTCTAAAAATAACAGAAACACCTCAACAACAAAAAGACACACAATCCAATTAGAAAATGGGCAGAAGACACAAACAGACACTTCACCAAGGAGGATATTGAAGCGGCCAACAAACATATGAAGAAATGCTCACGATCATTAGCTGTTAGAGAGCTGCAAATCAAAACAACCATGAGATACCATCTTGCTCCAGCACTAGTAGCAAAGTTCAACAAGACAGAAAATAACAAAGGCTGGCTAGGCTGTGGAGAGATTGGGACTATCATACACTTCTGGTGGGACTGTAAAATGGTACAACCATTGGGGAAAGCAATATGGTGATTCCTTCAAAAGTTGGAATTAGAAATACCATTTGACCCAGCCATCCCATTACTAGGTATATACCCTAAAGAAGTGAGAGCCATGACAAGAACAGATATATGCACACCCATGTTCATCACAGCACTATTTACAATAGCCAAAAGATGGAAACAACCTAGATGTCCATCAACTGAGGAATGGATAACCAAACTATTGTACATACACACAATGGAAAACTATGCAACGCTAAAGAATAATGTAGAATCTGCAAAACACTGCATAACGTGGATGACCTTGGAGGACATTATGCTGAGTGAAATAAGTCAATCACAGAAGGACAAATATTGTATTAGTCCATTATTGTAAATGTTAAGGAAAGGTTTATCTGTAGAAGGAAATTTTCTTTGTTGATTACCAGGGGTAGGAGGGGAGGGAATGCTGTTAGATAGATAGAGATAAGTATTGATTTGGGTGAAGAGAAGGGCAATGTACCAAATGTGAGTGACCAATATGGCACCATTGAGGATGAGAAAGACATAGAGAGGTATATGGGAAGTACAGACAACAAATATGAACCATTTTGCACATACAGTAGTGTGTTGTCAGTGAAGGCAAACATGGGTATATGGGTGGATAGATGGGTAGACAGGCTAAGCGATTAGGTATGTCTATGAAATGGGGAGTGTATCCAAGAACATATATAGGGTTGGCAGACAATGGTCCTATAAGTTTATGTGAATGATCAGAATTCCCAGGTGTATAGTAGAGCTGACAAGGGGCAAGGTTGTGGTCACTGCTTGGTCACAGCCAGATACCCAGAGGGACTGAGTAGTTGAACCTGTGGGCTTGGGACCATAGTCTCAGGGGACAGCAAGCTCAATTGGCATAACATATTATACAAAACATTGTTCCACTTCCTACTTTGGCAAGTAGTGACTGGGATCTTAAAAGCTAGCAAGCTGCCATCTAGATGCAACAATAGGTCTCCCCTCGTCCACAGCAAAGAAGAATGAAGAAAACCAAACTTCATGGAAACAATTAATCCTAGCTACTGGTACACCATCCGATCTGCAGCCTATACAACTATGAGACGAGAAGAACTAGATGGTGCCTGGCTACCACTGTCATCCACTTGTAAGGGGATCTATGTAGGAGATCCTTGATAGAGAGGGAGAACAATGTGGAATAAAACTCAAAATCATTTGGAGGAAAATAAAAAAGGTGGGGACCAGGTTTGCTGGTCTGATAGAGCCTGGTGGAACCACTGAGACTATGGCCCCTAGCTGCCCTTCAGGTCTGGAATTGAACCCACACCTGTGGTTTCCAGCCAAACAAAGTACAGGCATGTGAGTTGAACATTTACCTCAAGTAGATACACACCTTGGAGAGAACAATCATGGGAGAAAGAAGGGCTGCTTATGCACAGGGAGACAGCTCTGGGGGCAGGATTGTATGGAGGGATAGACACTGGGAAGAGGTAACTATGGGGAGGAAGTGGGAGGGGAGCTGTTGCATTGTGGTAAACTGTGGTCAATGACATGAGACAAAGTATATGTGAACTGCTGTATGGAAAGTGAATTTTCTCTGTAAATATTCACCCAACTCACAAATAAATAAATAAATAAATGGAAAAGCTGACAGAAGTTGGGAGGTGGATTGGAAAAGTGATATGTAAGGGTGTTAATTGCTGTCAGACTTGTGAATAGTACACAGATACAACCTAAACATGCTAGATACAGAACACTGCTTAAGAAGATATTTTAAAAGTTATAAAAGTAACTACTAGATGTACAGATAGTAATAATGACGTAGCTGACAATAGTTGGGTGATATGGCCAGTGAGTGAAGGCAGGGTGTAATGTAAATGAGCTAGATCCTCATCTATCATGAAGTTACAAATCCAGAAGTAGAAGCTTTAAGATTGTTATTTAGACTGTGAATAACTACCAGAACAATAACTACCAGAAGATTGGGTGCTCTGGTGGCATAGTGCTTAAGACATTTGACTGCTAACCAGAAGGCTGGAGGTTCAAACCCACCAGCCACTCCTTGGAAGGAAGGTTGGGCAATCTATTTCCATAGTGATACTGCCCTGGAAACCCAAACAAGGGTTGCTATGAGTCAGATGCGACTCGATGGCACTGAGTTTGTATTTTATTTTTTGGTTTTTGACCAGAAGAATTTTTTTAAATAAATAATTTGAAGTAGTCAGTGTGTTGTGGTGAGTGGGTGTGGTAGGAGGCCTATTCTTTGTGATCTCTACTCTCTACTCTCTTCTGCTGTTTGAGTACCCTTGTTTTGTTGTAAATGGTTTCCCATCACTAATGGACTTGTGTATGGTCTCTGGTCAGCTCTACCGCCTGTGCTGGGCCCTTCGAAACAGTACGGAGGAACGAATTGATTTAGACGCAGAAGAGGAAAGACAGGAGGAAGCTGTTGTTGCCGATGCTGCGGCTGAAGAAGGTAATACCCGGTTTACATTTGGCTTTCACACAGGAACTCTGTGCTCCTGGCTTGGGTTAGTGATCTGAATGCCACAGAATTCAGCTTCTGGAAAAACTGTTCCATTTATGGCAAATCTTAACTTCCCAACAAATTGTTATGAAACCTATCCATTCATCTGCCTGTCCATCAGTCAATTTGTCTGTCCATTCATCCATCACGTAACTAGATTATGTGTCTGCTACTGAACTGACAATCAGTTCCAAACTCTTGTTCTTAGTCACGTGGTAAGTGTTCAACCAATCAGTTTTGGTTGATTGTGACTAAGCATTTAGCCCCACCTCCTTCTCCAACCTTATTTCTCACTATTGTCCACAATATACCCTTCATTCCAAACTGACAGGTTTCCTCACTTCCCCACATATGCAAAACTCATGAGTTCTTAGGATATTTCTGCCTCTACTCCAAAAGAAAATATTTCCTATTCTTTAAAACTTAGTTCTAGTCTCATGTTCTTCGTTAAATTTTTCTGGCAGCCACTCCATGGCACCATGTTTCCCTAGTATTTTTAAACCATTGACTTCAAATATGTTGTCTTGAACTGTACACTGATTGTTTGGTTTGGTTTGGTTTTTGTTCTTCAAGGTGAAGGAAGGGTCAATGCCTTCTACTTACTTTGGTTTTTTATATCAGTGCTCCTGAGTCAGAGTGGCCGATAGTCACTCTTACTTTCCTTAGTCTTTGCCTGGTTTATGTATTAGGATCATAGCGTTCTCATAGAATGAATTGGAAATTAGCCCCTTTTTCCATTTTATGGAAATAGTACCATACATTTGGAATGATATCTCCACTGAAAATGTAGTATTTTGACAATAATACCTTTGGGATCTGTTAGGTTTGTGGTGTGTGTGTGTGTGTGTATATGTGTGTGACATAGAGAAAGACACAGAGGCTTTAAACTACTGATTAAATTTATTTAATGACCATGTAATTGTTAAAGGTTTTCATTTCTTCATAAATCAGTTTTGGAAAATTACTTTTCACTAAGATTTTGGCCATTTTGTATGCACTTAGGAACTCATTGACAAGATTTTTTCTACCTAGTCTTTTCTATCTCTGCTGTCTCTGTAGTTATGGCTTCCTTTAAGTTCCTAATATAATTATTTATGATTTGCAGTGATTTGTCTTTTTTGCTTAATAAATCTCACGGAAGACTTATTTATATTACTTTTCTCTAAGAACCAACACTTGTTTTTCCTATTTTTATTGTTACCCTTATTTTCTATTTCATTACTTAGTCATATCTGTGTACCCTTCCATTTACTTTGTTTGGATTTATTCTATTGCCATATATAT
>NW_006922007.1:2683884-2685460 GCF_000298275.1 Orycteropus afer afer
AACAATAAAGTATGAGAGTGCCAATTTCTTGGCAGTTGCACTAACATAGTATATTGTGGAACTTTTCAATTTTTGCTACTGATATATGAGAAGTACTATCTCAGTATAGTTTTAATTTGAATTTCTCTTTTTCAAGTGGGGTTGAGAGGAAGATGTCATCATACAGATAACCTGCACAATGACTCCCTCTTCCAACTGAGACTCTAAAAAACTAGGTAAAACAGATGCAGATAATGATACTGGAGTTATGAGCAACTAAGGAGAAGAGAAAGTATTAGATCCAGTGAAAAAAAAGAAAGAGAGTAAGTTAAATGACTGGGAAAAATAGGCAGGTCCACCCACCTGGCAGAGATGGAGAGGAATCCTTAGAAACACAAAAGAAGTTGAGAAAGGTGGGGGTGGGGGGCACCAGGGAACCCACAGGCACTGGGGACTCAGAATAGGCACACTGAGAGTTTTTATAGGTGCACTGGGACTTTGAGGGGAAGTGAAGATCTTACTGGGAAACAGATTGGGACCCACCATGGATGGGACTGCCACAAACACTGAAGGGGAGTGGGAGAATGGGAAGAGAAGGACTCTGTAAGTAGGCAGAGCCCTGGAGTGGGTGCATGACAGTGAGCTTGGGATCAACTCTTGGAAACCTTTTATGGTTTGGATTGGATCCATGTGCTGAATTTTTGCAGATTGTTGATCCACTCAGAAAGGTGTGGCCCCTTTTTCCTTCGGGGCTACTCCTGGATTTGAACCATGAGACTTTGACTGAGAGCTGAGCACCAGAGCACCATCTTCAACAGAGTCCCCCAAAAGGGCCCAGGCTATCCTGCTCATGCCTGCATTGCTGACTGAATTATCTCACCCCAAATGAGGAAAACTTCTGCCTTTCTATCCTGGGGTTTGCTTCTGGTATGTTTTCCCCTCTCTTTTTCCTTTTCTCCACTGCCTCATCCAATAGGAAGAACATATTAAACCTCCACTAGGCAACCATAGCTACTACACTGAATACTTCAACCAATAGACGAGTAACACCAATAGCTCCTGCACCACAGGATTGACAGATGGTAGCCAACACCTGTTTGTCCTAATCCAAATCCTCTGCACAAACAAACAGAGACTTGCACCCGCATGCCTGCCAGTGATTACACCAACACAGACAGAGCTGGAGAGTGACAAAGTACAGCCAAGTTAATAACCTAAGAAGTACACCTACTACACAAGTCCAGATATAGTAAAACATAAAATCAGGGTGAAACAAATCAATACATAGCTACCAATAAAAGACAACAATTTCAAATTGTCTAGGAGACAACAGACAACCTCAAATCAAACAAACAAACAAACAAACAAAACAGGAGAAGATAATAGAAACAAAAGTCCAGAGTAAAGAACTATGTATCTTAGAGGAAAAACAAGCACTAGAACTATCTCCGAAGGAATTCAGAAGGTTTATATATAGGACCCTCCAAGAACTCAAGGAAACCATAAATAGAAACAATGAGAAGATGGACAGTACCCTGGAACAATTCAGGAAAATCATTCAAGAACGAAATAACAAGATAAACACACAAGTAGAACT
>NW_006922007.1:2688956-2696759 GCF_000298275.1 Orycteropus afer afer
GAAACGTACATAGAAAAATAAGGGAGTCAATCTGCAGATGACACCAGCAACAAAGCAAATAGAGGGAATAAAAGTTTTAATCACAAAACTTCCAAATGGAGAGGAAGACAGGACACTGTCTTTATAGAACAGACTGTTCCAAACTTAGGGAGATAAGAATTTTCTTCAAGGTAACCGCAAAGAGAATTAACAATCCTTCTAAGCAAACCCAGAAAAATAAAAACACAAGGGCTTAGTAAGGACAAAACCAATAATAAAGAAGAAAGGAGAAAAAAATAAGTCAATCACAGAAGGACAAATATTGTATGAATCCACTATTGTAACAAGTCAATGAAAGGTTTATTCAGGAAGGAAACTCACTTTGTTGCTTACTGGGGACACGAGGGAAGGGAAGGGAAGATCTCGGACTATTTGGGGGTCACATGTTGATTTAGGTGAGAGGAGGAATGGTATGGAAAATGTGACCAGCATGGTGACATTGGGGAAAGGAAAGACTGCATGTACACAAAAGATATAGACAACAGAGGAAAATACACAACACGCAGTCTCACTAGCATCAAATACCAGACTACAGATCAATGCATAGATAGGTGAGAAGATCAGGTGGGGGTAGGTGAAGAGGAATACACCCTAGACCAAGGATAGATTTGGCTGAAGATAATCTCACATATGCACTTGTGCAACACAATTAGCTACATACACTACAGAAGCAACAGAAGACAGGGTTGGAGTAGCTCCTCAGAGACAACGAAACACCTTGTGAGAGAGAATCACTGGGCCTGCAGTGGTGGTGTCAAGTGACCATGGTCTTGGGGGACATCATGCTCAATTGGCACACATAGTTCTTAAAATTTTGGTGAGTAGTGACTGGGGTCTTAAAAGCTTTTGAGCATCCATCTAAGATGCAACTATTGGTCTCCTGTCATCTGGAGCAAAGAAGAGTGAAGAATGTCAAAGTCATCTGGAAACAATTAGTCCAGAGATAAGATGGACCATGAGGACCTCAGCCTCCAAGACTCTGAGATCAGAAGAACCAGATGGTGTCCAGCTACCAACGCCAACTGCTTGAAAAGGGACCAAATCTGGAGATCCTGGATAGAGTGGGAGGAAAAATGTGCAACAAAATTAAAAAACACAAAAATGACCAGAATTAGTTGTGGGAAAGAGACTGGTGGAACCCCTGAGACTATGGGCCTGGGTTACCCTTTGGGCCTAGAAATGGACTCACTTACACGGATTGACTCTCAGCCTAACAGTAGAAAGTCCTACATACAGAACACCCACTGTAGGTCAATGCACCCACCTTGGATCAATCAACCCTGAGACATCAAAGGGTTAGCACTCACACAGAGGGAGAGCTGGACAGACAGGCATGCATAGATAAGCAGGGCACAGGGAGGGGGTGGCCACAGAGAGGGGAGGGCAGGAGAGATTTTTATGGTTGGGGATGGTAATTGGGGCTGCGAAATCAGCTGTGCATGAACTGTGGAATGTAAAACAAGTTTGCTTGGTCAATCTACACCCAAAACACACACAAAAAAAGAAAGAAATTTAAAAATATATAAATAAATAATGTGGGGTTAAAAGCCACTTTTTCTTTCCTTTGAACTGTTTATTCATTTCTTTAACATGTTTACATGGGATTATTGGTGGCCTTTTCTCCTCTATTTTTGGAAACTTGTTATATATTAAGGATATGAACCCTTTGTGATAGAAGATGAAAATGTTTTATCCCAGTTTGTCATTTATCTTTTTACTTTGTTTATTGAATTTTATGCCATACAAAATTTTCCTGTTTTTCATATAATCGAGTTTATCTGTACTTTCTCAGGGGTCCTTATAACCCTGAGAAGTGGTTGTGATCACTCTGTACAGTGATAGGTACTGTATTAACCAGCTTAGGTCAGTTGAAAAAAGAATTCTATATCCCATGTTTTGTGATAATGTGTTTATCTTTCGTTGTCTCAGGTAATCCTGAAGAGCCCCGTGGGTGTTTTGAGAAGGCTTATGACATCTTCTGCGGGTTGCAGAAGAAAGGGCCCAAGCTGACCAGAGAGGAGGAGGAGGCCCTGAGGAGGAAGCTGACAGACACCTCTGAGAAGCCCTTATGGAGGACTATTGTGAACATCAATGCCATCCTTCTCCTGGCCGTGGCGGTCTTTGTCCATGGCTACTTTGCCTGAATTCTTATCTGAGCCACTAGACTACTTATTAAGAAAGCCACAATTTTATTGGCAGCATGGATTTCAGCATCACAGCAACATGCAAGTCACCACAGTACGACAGACTAACAGACGGTGGTGGGATTCTAAGATGTAGACCTGGAGCTCTGACCCATGCTCAGACAAGGACTATCTGGGGGTATGGTCTCAAGTCCCCCACTTTCTGAAATGGGAAGGACAGTTTCAGTCACCCACATGTAACTCTGTGGACCATTGAAAGCTTGGTCTGCCTTCTCTCCACTGTGGCCAGGCCTTACTCTGCTCAAGTTGTTCTCTCTCATTTTGTTTTTTGAATCCTTTCCCCTTATTGACTTATTGGGCCAGGGAGTGTGTGTCCACAAAGTGTAGTGTTGATAGAAAGTCCTTATCTGAGACAGCAGAAGGTGCCAGCGCCGGAAGGCAGGAGACCAGGGCACACAAGACCCCAGACTCAGAAGGGGCTGAGCACGGCAGCTAGGAATTGGGAACAGAGAAAGAAGAGAAGCACCAGGATCTGAGGGAGAGGGCTGTGTGTAAGAAGTTAGCAAGTGTGGCTCAATTTTGTAGACCATAGAAGAAGGCTGCATTACAGACCTGGCCTAGTTCACTGGACGCTGCCCATTAGAGCCACCTAAGAAGCTTTAAAGGCATCTATACCCAAGGACCAGCCTAGACCAGTTAAATCAGATTCTCAGGGGGAGACACCCGATGTCATGTGATGTTGAAGAAGCTCTCCAAGTGATTCTAATGTGAAATTAGGTTTGAGAATCTCTGGCCAGGAGTGAGAGAGATACTTCTTGCTTAACCTGATGTAAATGAAAAAAGTTCTGCTGGCACAATGGTTGTCTTAGGCTGGGCTCTCCAGATTATCTCATGGAAATGGCTCACACAGTTGTGGAGGCTGGCAAGTCCCAAGTCCATGAGTCAAACATCAAGCTGGAGGCTACGGGGGCTGATGAACACAAGATTGGTAGGCAATACAGCAGGCTGCTAGCTTCAGAGGGTGATGAAGCCAAGATCAGCAAGTAACATGGCAGATTGTTGGCTCACAGACTATAAAGTTAGCAATCTCAAGATTAGCAGACAGGCCACTGGTTCAAGTCCAGGAACCGGAGAGCCAGGATCCAGATCCAGCAGAAAGCCACTGAACTTGGCCAGGACATCCATATATATACACTGGAAGCAGGCCACACCCCTGAGGAAACTCCCTCTCAACTGATTGGCTGTTCATAGTAGATCTCATCAGGGAGGTGATTAGGTTATATCAGATCTCATCACGGGGATGACTACATCATAACTGCTAGACCACTGAGAATCGTGGCCCAGCCAAGTTGATATACAACCTTAAGTATCACACAATGGTATCTATGATACCCCTGCACAAGACCACAGAAACTTTAGAAAAGACCACATTCCAACCAATCACAAGGATCCCCTTGAAAACATCCCTTAGTACAAGAGAGTAGCAACTTAAAAAAAAAAAAAAAAGGAAATGAGTCATTCCTAGTGATCCATGATTGATTCATACTAATCATTATTGTCTTTTAAGTGTTTTGTTGTTAGGTGCCATCGAGTCGGCTCCCACTCATAGTGACCCTATGACCTGAAACACCAACAGGTCCTGGGCCATCCCCACAATGCTTGCTATGCTTGAGCCCATTTGTACATTCACTGTGTCAATCCATCTCATTGAGGGTCTTCCCCTTTGTCTCTTTACAAAACGTGATATCCATCTCCAAGGACTGGTCCCTTCTGGCAACATGATCAAAGTAAATGAGACGAAGTCTGGCCATTCTATTACTCCTAAGGAGCATTCTAGCTGTACTGTACTTCTTCCAAGATAGATTTGTTCATTCTTCTGGCAACCCATGGTGTTTTCTGTATTCTTTGTCAACACCACAATTCAAAGGCATAGATTCTTCTGTAGTCTCCTTATGCATTATCCAGCTTTCACAAGTATATGAGGAGATTTAAAATACTATGGCTTGGGTCAGGTACACCTTAGTCTTTAAAGTGACATCTTTGCTCTTTAGCACTTTAACAGAAGAGCTCTTCTGCAGCAGATTTGCCAGTATGATACATTGTCTGATTTCTTTGCTGCTTCAATGAGCATTGATTGTGGATCCAAGTGAAATGAAATTCCTGACTTCAGTCTTTTCTCCATTTATTGGAATGTTGCTTATTAGTCCAGTTGTGAGGATTTTTGTTTTCTTTAGGTTCATGTGTGTCTTGGTTCTCTAATGCTACTATAACAGCATAATAGTGGATGGCATTAACAAACAGGGATTTATTCCCTTACAGTTTGGGAGGCTAAAAGTCCAAGTTCAAAGGGCTCTAGGGGCTGGGCCCTCTGACCTTGGGCTTCAGCTCTGCCTCCTGTTCCAGACCCACTAGAGCTGGAGGCTTTTTGTGACTCATGCAGCTGCTGGCTGCTGAGGCTGATGAACCCAAAATCAACAAGCAAAATGGCACAGTCCCGAGATTAGCAGACAACATGGCAGGCCACTATTTCAACTCCAGGAATGATCCAAAGATCAACAGGCAATATGGCAGACCAGGGAGCTCTGGTAGCATAGTGGCTAAGACACTTGCCTGCTAACCAGACGGCTGGCGGTTCAAACCCACCAGCCACTCCTCGGAAGGAAGGTTGGGCAATCCTACTTCCGTAGTGATACTGCCTCGGAAACCCAAGGAGGGGTCGCTATGAGTCAGGGCCGACTCGACGGCACATAACAACAACAACAACAACAACAACAGTGAGATGAAGCCTTGGCCAAATGCAGGATCCAGATATGCCAAAAACTAGAGATCTTTCTCAAAGCTTCTCCTCATAGACTGGAAGCAGGTCATACCCCAAAGGCAGCTAATTAGCTCCTCACAGTGATTCCACCATGGATTTGATTACCAGTCTCATAATGGGGAATAACTATATTCAGCTGCCCAGCCACTCAAAACCATGGCCCAGCCAAGTTGACACACAACTTTAACTACTACAAGGTGTAAGCCACACTGAAGACTGCAGTCTTTGATTTTCATCAGTAAGAACCTCAAGTCATCTTTGCTTTCAGCAAGCAGGATTGTGTCATCTGCATTTTGAAGGTTGTTATGAGTCTTCCTCTAATCCTGATGCCACATTCTTCTTCATATAGTCCAGCTTCTCAGGTTATTTGACAGCATAGAGATTGAATCAGTGTCATGAAAGGATAAAACCCTGATGCATACCTTTCCTGATTTTAAACCATTCAGTATCTCCTTGTTCTGTCAGAATGACTGTCTCTTGGTCTAGGTACAGTTTCCTCATAAGCATAAGTAAGTGTTCTGGAATTCCCATTCTTTCAAGTGTTTATGAACTTTTAATTCATAATTTGTTTCACAACTTTCCCAGGACCTACATTCCTCTCTTTTCTGAAAGTCCTGCCACACTGGTTCATCTTTGTGCCCATATGTTCCATTCATCCTTGGACATCTGAGCAGTTATTCTTGTTTCTTTTGGGATGAAACGCTCTTCCTGCTTGACTCAGTATATCTAAACCCTGACCTTTCCTCAACATCCTGCTCAAATTTCTCATGATAAAACCCCCTCTGTGAAGCTTTCAGAAGCCCTGGGTAGTATGAACAATTAATGCTCTCAGCTCTTAACCAAAAGTTTGGAAGTTCAAGTCCACCCAGAGGCACTCAGAAGAAGGTGCCGTGATCTACTTCTGATCATCAGCCATTGAAAACTTTGTGGGGCACAGTTCTACTCTGACACTCATGGGATATACTGGTTTACTAGTTTGTTCTTCATGAAGCGTTCTTCATGATTCTGGACTTCTCCCTGTACTAAGTCTTGATTGTATTCAGCAACCCTAAACCTCTTTGGAATGGCAGCAGTGGCGATTCAGCAGTAAATTCTCACCTTCCGTGCTAAAGACCCGACTTCAATTCCTGACTAACACATGTTATGTGCAAACACTACCCATCTGTCAGTGGAAGCTTGCATGTTGCTATGATGCTGCACAGATCTCATCTTAGTCTGGAACTTCCAGACTAAGACAGACTAGGAAGGAAGGCTTGACAATCTACTTTTGAAAATCTGCCAATGGACACAATAAAATACATTAAAAATCTGTTCCACTACCTACATTGATGAGTAGCAAGTGGGGTCTTAAAAGCTTTCAAGCGGTCATCTAAGATGAAGCTAATGGTCTCCTATCATTGGAACTGAAGAAGAGTACCAAAAAATAAAAAAAAAAAAGAAAAAGAACACTTGGAAGGAATCGGCCCTAGAACATGATGGACCTCAAAACCAGAAGAACTAGATGGTGCCTGGCTACCAATGCCCACCACTCGGGAAAGGATCAAAACTGGAGATCCTGGATAGAGTGGGAGGAAAAATGTGGAACAAAATCCAAAAACACAATAATGACCAGAATTACTGGTCAGATGGAGTCTGGTGGGACCCCCAATATGATGGCCCTGGGATATACTTCAGGCCTGGAATAAAATTTACTCCCAGGGGCTGGCTCTTCACCCAATAGTAATTAAGATGTACACGCAGACCACTCAACCCTGGGTGATGCACCCACATACTCTACGGAGATGTATCCCTTGGAGCAATCAACCATGGGGCACCAGAGGGGCAACATTTGCACGGATGAAATGCAGGACACATGGGAGTGTATAACTATGAGGGACATGGTGTAGGTGGCGGTTACCAGGTAGGGAGGGCTGTAGAGTGGGTTAGGGTTGGGGATGGTAAATGGGGAGTGAAACTAAATGCACACGAAATGTTGAATGTAAAACTAACTCTGCTCTGTAAACTTGGACCTAAAGCACAATAAAAAAAGAAAGAAAGAAAATCTGCCAGTGGAAACCCTATGGATCAAAACAGTCTGATCCGCAAGGGATCATGAGGATGTGCAGGACAGGAAAGTGCTATTTTATGTTATACATGGGGTTTCCATGTGTTGGGTGCCAACTCAATGGCAGTTAACAATAGTGACATCTCTCCTGGGGCTCATCACAGCCACCTGGGACTGACGTCTGAAGGACAGGACCTTAGCCTCATTGATACTCCATCAGGACCTTGTACAGAAGCAAGACAGTGTATAGATTGATTTTACCACTGAAAAGCAATATGCACTACACCAAGGAACTGGCCCTGCATTAACACCTCAGCCAAAGCTGCACTGGAACAGGTTATGTCATGTTACAATGTGTTTGAAAACTTAAGACTTTTTTTTTAAATAAAGGAACTATTGTAAGTTTTAAGGAAGCTGTAGAATTATTATGGTATTATTATTATTTTATTAAATTTTTATTGTGATGACATTGGGTGAAAGTTTACAGAGCAAATTCATTTTCCATACAGCAGTTCACATATACTTTGTCTCATGACATTGACTGCAATTTCCCACAAGGCAACAGCTTTCTTCCCACTTCCTCTCCATAGTTACCTCTTCCCTGTGTCCTTCCCTCCCATGCACTCCTCCCCCCTGGGCTGTCTCCCCATGCATACACAGCCATTCTATTCTCCCATGATTGATCTCTCCAAGGAGTGTATCTACCTAATGTAAATGTTCAGCTCATATGCCTGTCTTTTGTTTGGCTGGAAGCCACA
>NW_006922007.1:2717000-2720200 GCF_000298275.1 Orycteropus afer afer
AAAAAAAAAAAAAGCTGGAAATAGAAATACCATAAAATCTAGCAAGTCTACTGCTAGCTATATATCTTAGAGAAATAAGAGGCATGACACAAACAGATACATGCTCACCCATGTTCATTACAGCACTATTTGCAATTGCAAAAAGACATAAACAACCTAAAAGCCCATCAATGGAGGAATGGTTCAACAAATTATGGTACATACGCACAGTGGAATACTGTGCCATGTTAATGAACAATGATGAATCTGTGAAACATCTCATAACATGGACGAGCTTACAGGCCATTGTGCTGTGTAAAGTTAACCGATCACAAAAGGACAAATATTGTATGAAACCACTATTGTGAAAAATCAAGAAAAGTGTTTCACACAAAAAAACATTTTTTGATGGTAACCAGGGGTGGGTGGGGAAGGGAAGGTAAGCCACTAACTAGAAAATAGACACATAGTGACTTGAGTGAAGGGATAAAACAAAGAGAATATATTTTGAAGGACCAACTAGGAAAAGAAATAAGAAAGAAAAAAATATTTATGGATTTCAGTTCTACTCTTGGGTAGCATAGTGCCTAAGGCATTTGACCGCTAACCAGAAGGCTAGCAGTTCAAACCCACCAGTCACTCCTCAGAAGGAAGGTTGGGCAATCTATTTCCATAGTGATACCACCTTGGAAACCCAAGGAGGGGTCACTATGAGTTGGATCCAACTCGGCAGCAGTGAGTTTGGTGAATGTGACTCTATTTAAAAAGAATCTTTGCAGATGTAATTAAGTGAAAGATCTCAAGATGAGACAACCCTAGCTTACACACTGAATTCTAAAGCAGTGGCAATTATCCTTGTAAGAGTGCTGCTACAGTGTTTTTTCTATAGCACTGCTGGGTGAGTTTGAACCTCCAAACTTTAGATTCTTACTCAAGCACAAACTTGTGTCACACTGGGATCTTCATTATGTACAAGGTACTGCAAATCATGTAAGTGACCAGACAAAGAAGAGACATGAGGAGAAGAAGGAGAAGGTTATGTGAAGACAGGAATCAATTGGAATGAGGTGGCCATAGCCCAGGTATGCCTGGAGCCACCTTAATCTGGAAGAGGCTAGGAACAGTATCTCCCCTGGAGCCTTCAGAGGGAGTGTGGCCTAACTGACACTTTGATTTCAGACTTGTGGCCTCCAGAACTATGAGAAGATAAATCTCTGTTGTTTCAGGCCACCTAGTCTATCACTTGTATCAGTTGTATCTAAATCAGACTCTACATGGCCTGAAGCCATCCTCTTCTCTTCACATCCTTGACCCAGGATGTTATTACTCCTCTCCTGGACTATTGCAACAGCCACCAGCCTAACTCCTTGCCTCAGGCCTCATTCGCTTCCAAGCTGGTCAAAAGTCCACCTCATTCCAGAAAATTTCAGAAGATCTGCCTCAAATCACTGTGAGGGTAAGGCAACCCCCTTTCTGTGGACACAACCTAGTTCCCAGCTTCAAGCTTAACTTCATGGACCCCCATTCATGAGGGCCCCACATTTGACTTCATGCTTTGCTTTGCCACCTGGAAATTCTCAATTGTTTTTTAACAAGGGGCTGCATTTTCATTTTGCACGTTTAAACCAGTTGCCAACCAGTCACCTCCACTCTTGGAGGCTCCAAGTGTTAGAATAGTGTGCTCTGTAGACTTTCAGCGGCTGTTTTTTCAGAAATAGATCTGCAGGTCTTTCTTCTGAGATGCCTCAAGGGTTACTTGAACCTCCAACCTTTCAGTTAGCAGCCAAGTACATTAATCAATTGTATCATCCAAGGACTCGTTTCGTAACAAAAACCCAAACCTGTTGCTGCCAAGTTGAACTGGTCCTGACTCATGGTGACATAAGTGTTCCATAGGATTTTCTTGGCTGTTGTCTTCTGCTTAAACAGAAACAGGTCACCATGCCTTTCTTCTACAGCACTGCAGGGTGGGTTTGAACCTCCAACCCTTAGATTCTTACTCAAGCATAAACTTGTGTCACACTGAGACTTTCATTATGTACAAGGTACTGTAAATCATGTAAGTGACTGTGCCCAACTCAACCTTCTCAGCTTGCCTCCCCCCAAGCTCCTTCCCTCTGCTGGGCAGTAGCTGAAGATCTGTTAAATGTCACACCCTCTCACCTCTCCATGCTTCTCCTCTACATGAAATATTCTGGTCCGTCAGAGACTCAGCTCAAATGTCACCTCTTCCATGAAGTTCCCCTTGAATCCTTCAGGTTTGTCTCTCCCAGGTCTATTTTATCTCTGATTATATGTTTGCAACAGAGCCTAGACCTTACCAAGCCCTTCCTTTATATGATCATGTCTCACAAGGACAAGGAAACATATAGTTTACTGAACACCTATTAAGCACAGAGGAGCCCTGGTGGTCCAGTGGTTAAACACTCAGCTTCTAACCAAAAGATTGGCAGTTCAAACCCAGTAACTTCTCCACAGGAGAAAAAAATAACAGTCTGTTCCATAAAGATGACAGCCTTGGAGATGCCCTGGGACAGTTCTACTCTGTCCTACAGGGTTGCTGTGGTAGTTAAGTTGTGTGTCAAGTTGGCTGGGCCCAGTTTTGAGTGGCTGGGCAGCTGGATGTAGTTATTTCCCATGATGAGACTGGTAATCAATTCCACAGTGAAATCTACTAGAACAGCTGAGTAGCCCAGGGCCAGCAGTTACTTGTTCCCATGGCAAGATTAGGATGTGGACACTCAGCTCTGAGCTCATAAGTCACATTTGCCTCTGTCTTTGTCTCAACCTGCTGCCCTTCCCATCTTTCTGCTGTATTGGTGATGGCTGGGGGCAGGCTGAATTCTCTAAGCTGAGCTACAAGGTCCTAACAGCATGTGCCAGGCTTTGTACCCAAGGAGCTAAGGGTAAAAAAAGGGAATCTTCCAGGTCACCTATGTCCTAAATTGAAAGATTCTGCAGAAAGGGAGTTCCTGGGTGGTATAAACATGTAATGTGCTTGGCTGCTAATGGACAGGCGGGATGTTTAAGCCTATCCAGAGACTCTTCAGGAGAAAGACCTGGTATTTTACTTATAAAAAATCTGCCATCTTAATGTACCAAATGGGAGTGACCAATATGGCACCATTGAGGATGAGAAAGACATAGAGAGGTACATGGGAAGTACAGACAACAAATATGAACCCTTTTGCATATACAGTACTGAGTTGTCAGTGAAGGCA
>NW_006922007.1:2721259-2732034 GCF_000298275.1 Orycteropus afer afer
TACTCTGACCCACGTGGGGTTGCCATGATTCAGAATTGACTCAATGGCGACCAACAACAGCAGCAGCCAGAAAAAGAAAGGGGGAAGTTTGCTACAATTACAGAAAGATAGGGATGGAGGAGAAAGGAAATCAGGGGCAATTGGCTTGGGGGCCAGAATCAGGTGGCAGGTTTGGGAAGGTGAAAAGTATTAGTAAAGCATCTCCCATATTGATGCCTAGACTGGGAATTTTCATCATCTCAGGAAATGGGAAGATAAGAAGATGGGGAGATAGGTACCTCCTGTGGTGGTTATGTTTGTATGTCAACTTGGCTGGGCCTGGTTGAACGGCTGGGCAGCTGGTGGTAGTTATTCCCCATGATGAAACTGGCAATCAACTCCATGGTGGAATCTACCACAAGCAGCTGGGTAGCTGCCTTTGGGAGGTGGTCTGCTTCCTGTATATAAGGAGAAGCCTTGGGAATGGTCTCTGGCCTTTGGCACGCTCGGACCCTGCATGTAGCTGTGTCATTGCTCAGCAGCCTGCTATGCTCTGCCGACCTTGGGACTTACAATGAACTTTAGTTAATGGCCTGCCATGTGGTTTGGTAACATCGGGACTTTTTACTTGTCAACCTTGGGGCTTCTCAGCCTCAGCAGCTAGCAGCTGTCTGAGTGAAGAAACACCTGTAGCTCCAGTGGGCCGGGAGCGGGAGGCAGAGCTGGACCCCAAGGTTGAGGGGCCTGGCACTTTGAACTTGGACTTAAAGCCTCCAAATTGTAAGAATAAACTCCTGTTTGTTAAGCCCATCCCATTTGTGGTATATTTCTTGTCAGAGCGGCACTAGGGAACCAGAACATAAGGGAAGGGATTCGGTTGTTGGCTGTCACCTAGATCCAGCTTCCAATTGGAAGCTCATGTCCTGCAGAGAAATATAAGTAGGTGTACAGAAGCAGGGATAGTGAGATAGCAATAGAGGTAGACAGAGATGGTGGCCATAGAGCTGTCGGTGAACACACAGTGCATCCAGTGAGACCCGAGCCTTGAGCTGCCGTCCCTACTCTCCCGATCATGGTGCCTTTCTGCCGGATCCTAGGAATCTTGTCACTGCTGCTTGTTCTACACCAGAAACAAGGGCCAGGGAGCCCCCTTCCCAGCACTCCTGAAAGGCCACCTGCACTTGTCACCTCTGTCCCAGACACCTGATGGCCCAGTTCAGGAATCAACTGGTGCAGCTCGACAGTACTGCCAACACCCTATTTGTTCTCTATGTAAGTTGATCCTCTCATCTCCAGGGTCAAAGGAAACACATGGGGGCTGGAGGGCTGGAGGCTGAGGTGGCAGAAATGGACAGAATTCTTGCTGGTATCAGTAGAGGCTGCACTGACCTGGGTTGGGGACTGAGTGCAGGGAAGCTGGCCAAGCTTTCTCCATCTCACCCAGCTTTCTCCATATCATAGCCCAGTGTAGGTCAGGGCAGAGCTGGGGTGAGAATGCACAGGGCCTGGCACTTCGGGTCTTAGAATTGCTCTACCCTGTAGAGCGAGTAGCTGATGGAGATACACAAAGGAGGGGAAAGGTGGGGAGTTGTTCAGAGAGGTGCCACTGAGTGAGATGGTGGTTGGTGGGTGTCTGGGTGCAGACAGATGCCCCGTCGGGTGCAAGGGCAAGTGTGTGTGGCACACCTCTGAGTGTGAAGCACCTCGGTTTTCTTTCTTACCCTAAATGGTCAGGATAATTAAATAATGAAACAAAACCACTTGTTGTTGAGTCCATTTGGACTCATTGTGATCCCGTGTATGTCAGAGTAGAACTGTACTCTTTCCGGTTTGTAATGGCTGACTTTTTAGAATATATAGCCAGACCTTTCTTGTGAAGTACCTGTGGGTAAATTGGAACCCCCAACCAAATAACAGCCATTTGACCACCCAGGGACTTCTAATATTGATAACTAGTAATAAGAACAATTCTTGTTTGGTAGAGACCTTCATCTTTTAGCAAGTACATTCACTCCGAGGTTTCCTTCTGGTTCTCATTATGATTTTGAGATGACTACAGCAGAGTTTTGCCCTGAGATGATCAAGATTCCCCAAGAGGTGGGGAAACTGAGGCCCAAGAGACAGATCTGCCTCCTTGCTCACCTCCTTTCTGCTCTCTGCTCCTCAGTACACAACCCAGGGGGAGCCATTTGCCAGCAATGTGAACAAGCTGTGTGACCCCAATGCAAAAGACTTCCCCCACTTCTGTGCTGGTGGCAGGAAGAAGGACAAGCTGGTGGAGGTGTACTGCATTATCACATAGCTTGGTACTTCCCTGGGCAACGTCACACAGGACCAGAAGGTTCTTAACCCAAATGCCCAGAAACTCCACAATGAGCTGAGCTCCGCGGCAGACACCCTGTGGGGGCGCCTCAGCTACATGCACTGTCACCTGTGCAACAGGTACCATGTGGGCCAGGTGGACGTGCCCTATGGCCCCGATGCCTAGAGCAAAAATGTCTTCCAGGAGAAGAACCAGGGCTGTCAACTCCTGGGGAAATGCAAGTAGGTTATCACTGAGCGGGTCCAACTCTTCTAGACACAGCGTCTTGAAATGTGTTGTGGACCAAAGGATTTTGGGAGTGGGATCTAGAGCTGGGCGAGTTCTCGCAATGTGGCAAGGGGTCATCACTAAGTCAACGTAGGTTTGCTGACAGACCCTGAGTGGTCCTGCCACTCCACTCCACTCCGTGGCGGGATATAGCTGAACAGGGTCAAAACCTCCACAGGCAAGTCTTTGATATTGTATCTACTAGAAGATGGCAGCCAAGTACCAAGGTGTCAGACTGGTGGGTGGAATGTGAGCTCACTTCTGCTCCCACCTGCCCCTCAGGCATGGCTTTGTACTGTGAACAAACAAGTTATCTCCAGTGGCCCTGACCACAGAGCAAGAGAATGGTTGAGGGACCCTGGCACTGTCCTGGGGCAGCTTCCCCTCAAAGATGCTCCTGCACAGTGGGAAGTCCCTTTAGTGTCCCCCAAAACCAGTGAGTTTCTAACTGAGGAGACCTCAGGAAGCTAGAGGTGTGTGTCAGGGAGACACTGCCTCCTACTCTAGTGAGGGTGGCCTGAGACCCCCAACTCACATCAGGAGTCTCTTGTCCCCTCCTGCCTAACCAACCCACACCCCCAATAAGGTCTGGGTTCTGAGGCAGAGGACTGATCCCTTCCTTTGAGCTAGGAGTCAGGCAGGTCTAGAAACACCCTCCATTCTGGGGGATGGGGTATCTGCTAAGAGGAATGTTTTAGCTTCTTCTCAAGCCTTGAGTAGGCAGGTGGTGGTCCTAACGGTTCAGTCAACTAGATGACGATGCTCTGCATTCACTTTGCTCCCTTCCATGTCCTTCTCTGAGCACTTTACCCAAGCCCACAGGCTGACAGGCAGGCAGTAAGCAAGCCTCGAGGCTGGGCCCATGCTAGCAATTATCTGTCCCCATGGAAAGACTAAAATGTAGGGAGTCAGCTCACTGGTGACCCTCACTATTATTTCCACATGTCAACCTGCTGCCTTTGCATTCACTTTTCCTCTTTCTCAGTCCTCCTTGGAACATTTTGTCAAGCCTAAAGGCTGGCAAGCAGGCAGCTGGCAAGCCCTGAGGTTAGGCTGAGACCAGGAGTTACTTGTTTCCAAGGCAATACTAGGATGTGTCAACTCAGTCCTGAGTTCTTGTGTTACACTCATCTTTGTCCTGGATCTCAGCCTCCTGACTTTTCATCCTTCTGCTCTGTCAGTAGGCACCTTGGGGCTGGCTGAACTTCTCTAAGCTGAGCAACAAGAAAGCCAACCTCATCTGAAGCCACCATTGGTGACTCCAGAGCCCATACCAGCTGGGGCTTCCAGCTCATCACCTTGTGGAAATACCTGTGTTGGGCACACCTGGTCAGTCTTCCTTCCCAACCCACCATTGTCTCCTTGATACACCCTTCACCCACACCCTTTCCACAGCAGCCCTGATTCTGCCCCCGGACCTCTCAACTTACCTCTCTCCCATGCCCATGCTTCCTCTACTCCAGCCCCAAAATTGTCCCTTGGTCCCCATCCACAACGCTGTTTCTAGAACCAGGCTGGCATATCAGCATGCCCTGCACACAGCATCCTGAATTATTGAGCTTTTGTGGAAAATGCTGTTCTTTTCTATTTTCTTCTGCTGACGTTGATCACTTCCTGGCATCTTGGGCCATCCACCTGAACCAGAGATGATTTTATTTTATTTTTTGATTGTGCTGTAGGTGCATGTTTACAGAGCAGAGTTTGTTTTACATTCAACATTATGTGTACATTTAGTTTCACTCCCCATTTACCATCCCCAACCCTAATCCAGTCTCCTCCCCTCCCTGCCCAGTAACATCCTCACCCCAGTTACGCACTCCTGTGTGTCCTGCATTTCCTCCATGCAAATGTTGCCCCTCTGTGTCCCATGTGGACCAGAGATGATTTTAAGGAGGATAGGGGTGCCCTCAGAAAAGGAAAGGAGTGACATAGGCATTTTCTAGTCATATATTTAATTTTTTCTTTTTTTAACAAAAAAGCACTGCTAGTTTGCTTGTCTCTCCTCCTTCTCTTTCAACTCCTTGCCTCAGTTCCCTTGGCTTTTCCTGGGGTGGCTTCTCTGACAGGAGCAATCCAGCCCAGGTTGCTGGTCCTCCACTATAGACATAGTGGGTTAGGTTGGAGATCTAGGGTTGAGCGAGGTAGTCATTTCCCTTCAGACTTGTCTTGGTTATCCAGTGCTGCTTTATCAGAAATACCACAAGTAGGTAGCTTTAACAAGCAGGAATTTGTTTTCTCATAGTACAGGAGGCTAGAAGTCCAAAATCTGGGTGCTGACTCTACAAGAAGTAAAGATTTCTTTTGCAAAGCTTGACCTTTGTTTCAGCTAGGTGGAGGAGCTGCTGATAGTGGCTAGGTGTGGCTGACCCTGGGGTGAAATTCAGTTAGCTGGGCCAGGAGGGGCCAAGACACAGGAGCTGAGATTGGAATGAAGGAGTCAGAAACCGTTGGGAGCTGGGTCTTGCCTGGCAGCCTGTCCTTCCCTTGCAGCTGGCTCTTATGGTGTAGTGATTTGTATTTGGGGAAACTCTTAGACTCATGAGTGCTGAGAGATGGAGGGGCTGCAGGGTGGCACATCTCAGACACCAGTGTGCACAGGGATCCCTGGGACCTTATGGATCCCGTTCAGCAGCTCCGAGAGTGGTGCAAATGATTAACGTGCTTGGCTTCTGAGAGACTGGAGGTTCGAGTCCATCCAGAGGCACCCCAGAAGAAAAGTCTGGCAACCTGCTTTTGAAAAGTCAGCCGTTGAAATCTCTATGAAGCTCAACAACAACAAAAAATAAAAAATATGAAGCCAACAAGCAGAACATAGGCACTAGGTTTATTTTGAAGTGACGGAAATGTCCTCAAATTAGATTGTGTTATTGTTGTTGTTATGTGCCATCGAGTCGGACCTGACTCATAGAGACCCCTCCTTGGGTTTCCGAGGCAAGGCGGTATCACTATGGAAGTAGATTGCCCAATCTTCCTTCAGAGTAGTGGCTAATGGATTTGAACTGCCAGCCTTCTGGTTAGCAGTCAAGTGCCTTAGGCACTACGTTACCAGAGCTCCCCAAATTAGATTGTACAACTCTGTAAATGTCCTGAAATTCATTAAATTGTACACTTATGCCAGGTGAATTTTATGATATATAAATTATATATCAAAAGAACCATTAAAATAAAGAAAAGAAAACCCTATGGAGAAGAGTTCCACTCTGACATATGGGGTCACCATAGGTTGTAGTTGACTTGCCAATAATGAAGGAGCTCTGGTAGCACAGTGCCTAAGGCTTCTGACTGCTAACTAGGAGGTTGGTGGTTCAAACCCCTAGCCATTCCATAGAAGCAAGACTGGGCAATCTACTTCCATAAAGATTTACCACCTCAGAAACCCAATGGGGGTTGCCAAGAGTTGGAATCAAATCAACGGCAGTGGGTTTTTGTTGGTTCTAAGGAGCTTTGGTGGTTCTGTGCCTAAGGCATTTCCTGCTAACCAGAAGGTTGGCTGTTCAAACCAACCAGCCAGTCCATGGAAGGACAAATGGGCAATCTACTTCCATAAAGATTTACCACCTTGGAAATCCAATGGGGGTTACTATGAGTAGGAATTGACTCAACGGAAGGGAATTTTTGGTTGCCAGTAATTGATTTTGTTGGGGTGTGAGGTGGGGTGGTAAGATAGTACCTTTCTAATCAGCTCCTGGGAGAGGCAGGCACTGGTCCATAGAGCATACTCTGTAGGCCCCTGGTCCAGTCCTTCCTGACACAGAGACCAGAGAAACCACAGCCCACACACTCCAGGCCCCTAGAACACAGCTCCCTCCTCTGGGCCTCTCCACCTTGTGTTGCCTCTTCCATCCACACTGCTGGGTGCTTCCAACTCACCCAACAGCTTCACAGAAGAAAAAGAACAAAAGTACCACACTCACTGCCATCGAGTTGATTCCAACTCGTAGCAATCTCCATTGGGTTTCCAAGGCTGTAAATCTTCATAGAAGCAGACCACCTCATCTTTTCTTCATAGAGCAGGTAGTGAGTTCGAACCACCGACATTTGGTTAGTAGCCAAATGCCTTAACCACTACAAAAAGGCCTGGCAGTTTGTTTCTGTAAAAATTACAACCAACAAAGTCACTGGGAGAAGTTCTACTCTGTAACACAAGGTGTTGCCATGAGTCGAGGGCCAACTTGACAGCATTTAACAGCAACAGTGTTCCCCTAACTCAGTGACTTTCAACTCTTGCTTCACATTAGAATAACTTCAAAAAACAAACAAACAACAACAACAAAAAAAACACCTCACTGCCGTGGAGTCATTTCAGACTCATAGCGACCCCTCCATGGGTTTCCAAAGTGGTATCTCTACGGAAGTAGATTGCCCAACCTTCCTTCTGAGGAGTGGCTGGTGGGTTTGAATTGCCAGCCTTCCTGTTAGCCGTCAAATGCCTTAGGCACTATGCCACCACAGTCTCCTAGAATAAATTGGAGACTGAGAAAACAAAACAAATAACAAACAAAAACACTAAAGCTTGAGCAAGGAGTCCTGGAGGTGCAAAGTTTAAGTGCTCCATTGATAACCAAAATGTTGGTGGTTCAAACCCACTCCCACAGGAGAAAGAACTGGCAACATGTTTCCATAAAGATTACAGCCAAGCAATTTGTGGCAGTTCTACTCTGTCACATGGGGTTGCTATGAAATTGAGTTGACTCCATGACACCTAACAACAACAGTGAAGCTTGATCTCTACCCAGGACCAATTAAATCAGAACCCCTGTACTATTTGAAGGGAAATGACTACGTCTCTCAAGTCTAGGGCTCCAACCTCACCTTCCATGTCTGTAGTGGAGGGCCAGCAAGCAGGACTGGACTACCCCTGTCAAAGAAGTTGCTCCAGGAGAGGCCATGGGAGCTGAGGAGAAGGAGGCAGAAGAAGAGGAGGAAGAGAGACAAACAAACTAGCAATGCTTTCTTTTCTTTTCTTTTTTTCTTTTTTTTAATACATGTATGGATAATGTCCCTTTCTTCTGCTGAAAGGCTCACAGTCCTCCTTAAAATCATCTCTGGTTCAGGCATATGGCCCAGGATGCCAGGAGTGGGTAAACAACAGCTGAAGAAAATGAGAAAAAAAAAACAAAACAATTTTTTAACACAAGTGTTCAATAAATCAGGATGCTGTGCACAGGGGATGCTGATCTGCCAGGCTGGTTCTAGAAAGAGTGCTATGGACAAGGATCGACGGGAAGAATCAGGATTGCAGTGGAGGGCGTATGGGTATCAGCAAGGGGAATGTCAAGGGGTCCAAGGGCAGAATTGGGGCTGGTGTGGAAGGAGTGTGGGTGAGGGGAGAGTGAAGGAGACAGTGGTGGGTCAGGCAGGTAGGCTGCCCAGGTGTGTCCAGCATGGGTGATTCCACAAGGTGATGAGATGATGGGAGACCCAGGTAGCATGGGACTCTGGAGTCACCAATCCTGGCTTCAGCTTTCTTGTTCAGCTTGGAATAATTCAGCCATCTCTGAACTGCCCACTGACAGAGCAGAGAGATGGGAAGGGCAGCAGATGACATCTGCACAAAAGTGACTTTGACCCATGAGAACAGAGGTGAATCTCCATATTTTATTTTATTTTATTTCATTTCCACAGTCAGAGGTTTTTCCATTTTTATTTATTTATTTATCATGCTGTGGGTGCAAATGAACAAAGCAGGTTTGTTTGACGTTCAACAATTTGTCCACATTTGATTTCACAGCCCTGATTACCATCCCCAACCATAAAAAACTCTCCTCCCCCTCTTCCCTGTGACTGCGCCCTCCCTGTGCCCTTCTTATCTCTGCATGCCTGTCTGTCCAGCTCTCCCTCTGTGTGAATGCTGCCCCCTGATGTCTCATGGTTGATTGATGTAAGAGTAGTTGGATGTATCTCCCTGGGGTAGGTACTCTGCATGTAGGTCTTTCTGCTGTTGGGCTGAGAGCCAATCCACAGAAGTGAGTCCATTTCTAGGCCCGAAGGATAAACCTGGGCCATAGTCTTGGGGATTTCACCAATCTCTATCTGACCAGTAATTCTGGTCATTTTTGTGTTTTTGAATTTTGTTCCACATTTTTCCTCCCACTCTAGCCAGGATCTCCAAGTTTGATCCCTTTCTGAGTGGTTGGCATTGGTAGCCAGGCATTATCTAGTTCTTCTGGTCTCGGGGTTGTGAAGGCTGAGGTCCTCATGGTCCATCATATGTTTGGACTAATTGTTTTCAGATGCCTTTGCTTTTCTTCACTCTTCTTTGCTCCAGGCAAGAAGAGACCAATAGTTGCATCTTAGATGGCTGCTCAAAAGCTTTTAAGACCCCAGTCACTACTCACCAAAGTAGGATGTAGACAAGATTTTCATGTGCTATGTTGTGTCAATTGACTATGATGCCCCCATGAATCTCTGTATTTTAGTTCTGCCATAGAGACAGGTAACTCCCGCCCCTGAGCTTAGTCTCAGGGCTTGCCTGATGCCTGGCCCCCAGCTGGTGCACTTGGATAAAGTGCTCAGAGAAGGACAGAAAAAGGCAAAGTGAATGCAGAGCATCATAATCTACTTGAGTGAACTGCTAGGACCTCCACCCACCAGCTCAGGGTTTGAGAAGAAGCCAGTCTCTCAGCAGCTGTCCCATCTGTCAGACTGGAGAGTGTTTCCAGACTTGCCTGATCCACAGCTCAAAGGAAGGGATTGGATTCCCTGTCTCTGAGCCCAGACACAGGTAGGGCCATGAGGGAAGTGGGGAAGAAGGGGACCATAGACTCCTAGTCTGAGTATGGAAGGGTGGGTTCATGACACCCTCTCCAGAACAAGACTCAGTGACTCCCCTACATTGCACTAGCTTCCTGAGGTCTCTTCAGTCAAGCCCTTGGATCCTCACTAGTGTTTGAGACACCCAAGAAGGATATTCCCACTGTGTGGGAGTCAGGACAGTTCCAGGGTCCCTCAATTGCCCTCTGGTCAGGGCCACTGGAGATGACTTCTTTGCTAAGTGTGAAAAGCCACACCCCAGGATCTGGTGGGGGCAGAAGTCCAGCTCACACTCCACTTGCCAACTTGACACCTTGGTGCTTGGCTGCCATCTTCCAAAGGAAGGGATGCCACCTTCTAATCAGCACAGTATCAATACCCTACCTGTGGAAATTTTGACCTTGTTTGGTTACATTCCAGCCCCCCACAGAGTGAAGTGGACTGGCATGGAGCCCCTCAGTTTCTGCCAGCAGCCCCACTTGACTTTAGTGATGATCTCCTGCCACAGTGTAAAGAACCTTCTACCTCTAGATCTGGCTTCCAGGATCCCTTGATCCACAGCACACTTCAAGATCCTGTGGTTAGAAGGCCTGGGCCAGCTCTGTGATAACTTGCTTGTACTTCCCCAGAAGCCGACAGCCCAGCCTCTTATTCTCAAAGGTGCTCATGGCCGAGGTATCAGAGACAGGGGCTACATCCATGTGGCCCACGTGGTACTTGTTGCACAGGTGGCAGAACACATTGCTGAGGATTCCTCGCATGGTGCCCACTGAGGAGCTCAGTTTACTGTGGAGGTTCTGATCACTGGGGTTGAGGGTCCTCTGGTACTGCAGGATGTTGCCCAGGGAGCTGCCAAGGTATGAGAAGATGTGGTACAGCTCTACCAGCTTGTTCTTCCGCTTTCCATCAGCGTGGAAGGATGGGAAGTCCATCAAGTCATGGTTGCACAGCACGTCCACCATACTGGCAAATGGCTCACCCTGGCTGTGGTACTGAGGAGCAGAGGACAAAGGGAAGGTAAAAAAGCAGGCAGGGATCAATGTTCCAGTCCTGCCACCAACCTTCAGGGCAAGTTCTTGGCCCTATGACATTGGGACCCAACTCTTTGCCTTGTAGGCATCTCAGTTCATCATGAGCACCAGATGGACATCTGAGTATGAACATATTGGTAAAGAATCAGGCCTCTACCATGCAACCATTTTTTTAAAAATTTTTTTGCTTATTATTAGTATTAGGGTTCTTTGGGTGGGGCATATGGTTAATGCACACAGATGCTAATTAAAAAGTTAGAGGTTTGAGTCCACGCAGAGGTGCCTTGAAAGATTTGTTGATCTACTGGAAAAAATCAGCCATTGCACTATGGAGTACAATTCTACTCTGACACTCATGGGATCGCCATGAGTCAGAATCAAGGGTGGCAACCAGTTTTGTTTTATTTTAATTATCTTGATCC